>NC_086451.1:137213966-137321466 GCF_028390025.1 Pseudophryne corroboree
CATAATATGGTCACAGGTCAGTGAGGTAATGGAGCTGGGGGGTTGGCAACGCGTTGCCGGAGCCTGGGCTCCCAGCGGTCAGCATACCGACTGTGGGATCCTGGCAGCAGCATGCCGCAGGGATGAGAGGGGGTGTGTGGGGAGGGGGGGTGGCGAGCGCAACAGAGCCCCTTGCGGTCTCACCATGCCGCAGGCTCGATGGCTCGCAGCGCTTGCCACAGGTTCTATTCCCACTTTATGGGTGTCATGGACACCCACGAGTGGGAATAGACCCTGTGTGTTAGCATTCCGTCGGGCGGCATTGTGATTGGTCAGGATTCCGGCATCGGCATGCTGACCACCAGGATCCTGAGCGCTGGTCACAGGACCACATCCCAGTTGGGGGATTGATGGGGGATATGGTAATATTGGGGAAGATTGGGTGGGGCAGGATATGTGAGGAGACTGAGAGGAAAGGATCATGAGATTGAAGATGGAATTGAAGACTTGGAAATCATGGTAGACACAGCCCTGAGTGGTGCTAGACATGCCTCTTTCTGTGGGTGCACACTTTAATGAAAAGTGCTGTGCATGCCTATGGTTTCAGACAGAGAATGCCCCCTGTTCTTTACCCTTTTCTCCTGTCTTCCCAAGTTATTCAAACTGTCCTCTTATCTCCTACTGCTATTCCCCCACTCTGCCTTATGCCATAACCTACGCATAGTGCTGGGCTCAGTAGGAGCTATATGTCCATCCTATTGTTACGATCCTGATGCTCAGGACAGGGGAGATCTTATGTAGTGAGTCCTGAGCACCAAGACGGAATGCTGGGATTGGGAAATGGGAAGGAAATAGCCCCTAGCACCCTACCTCCGTTGTCTTACCCGTGTTATCAATTCACGCCTGAACGACTATGGTTTCTTGGGCCCATGGCAGCCGCGTTTGAAGGGCGGATTAGGTCTGCCCAACTCCGATGCCCCCTCAGGTCTTAAAGAGAGACAAGGCGTGAACTGAGACAGGGTAATAACAAGGGGACCTCTAACTGAAACAACCACGCTAGGGGCTATAAACTACCTAAAAACTAGACGTATGTGCGGCACGCCGCCAAAGGAAAAGTACTAGAAAGAAACCACTGTCCACTTCCCTACACGGCACCGCCGAGTTCCGGGGAGGACAGTGAAAGCGGAAACCTCTGCAAATGCACCAATTCACAGTAAAGTAAACACTAAGCGGCATAGGCCGCAACACGCGGCAGCAGCCGCTACTCACGAAACCGGACGAGAACCCCAGATGACAAAGAGGTTCGCAAGGACTAGAAGGATTCCCAGGACCGGCTTCGGACCTCCAAAGTACCAAAGAGCAGGGAGCAAGATCCACCAAACACGGCTGACAGGAACAGAGTTCTGCAAGGCAGGAACAGCATACAAGAAGCTATCACCGGCGGGGCTGCAGTGTGCTGGCTCACATAAAAAGGCCCTGCTGGCCAATAACAGGAGGGCCAGCAGGACCAGCCCCCAGACCCTAATTACTAGTTGCCGTGCAGCTGCCCTGCTGCACGAGCAACCTAATTAACTTTTCTTAGCAATGTTGCTATGCACCCGGCGGCCCTGCGCGCACGGCGTCCTGCGTTGCCAGGGACCCGGCGGCTATCGTGCGCACGGCGTCCTGGCGTTGCTAGGCGCCATGCGGGGGACAGGGAAGGAGAGAGGCGCGGCGGCCGTGACCGCTGCTCAGTCAGGGCACGGCCGAAGACCGCCGCGCCTAACAGTACCCCCCCCCTTGAGGAGGGGTTAAAGAACCCCTAGAGCCAGGTTTCTGAGGAAACTCCTGAAAGAAAATCCTCTTCAGCTTGGGAGCATGTAAATCTTTATCCAACACCCAAGATCTTTCTTCAGGGCCATAACCTTTCCAGTGGACCAAAAAATAGAGCCAACCCCGAGAAAACTTAGAATCTAAAACCTTCTCCACCAAGAACTCTTGTTGCCCCTGAACATCCACCGGAGATCTACCCTGGGAAGCTGGGAAGTCCTCCGAGAAAATCTCCTGGAAGAAAAATACTGTTTCAAAAGAGAACAGTGAAAAGTATTGCCAATTTTGAGAGATCTCGGCAAGCATAGCCGAAAAGCAACTGGATTGACCTTCTTAATGATAAGGAATGGTCCAATAAATTTGGGTCCCAATCTAGCCGAAGGTTGTCAGAGCTTGATGTTGCGAGTTGACAACCATACCTTATCTCCCACCTTAAAAGTGCAAGGACGTCGGAGCCTATCAGAAAATTTATTTTCTCGGAAGGCAGCTTTTCTCAAGGCAAGGTGCACCTTTCTCCAAATTGTTCTGAGATGGGAGGTTGAGGTCAACGAGGAGACTGGAGAATGAGGAAAAAATGAGTTGGCTCTAGGATGAAAGCCAAAAACTGAAAAAAATGGGGACTCCTTGGTGGAAGAATGACAAGAGTTATTATAAGCAAATTCGGCTAACGGAAGAAATTCAGACCAATCATTCTGGAGTTTGGCCGAATACAACCGTAAATACTGTTTTAATGACTGGTTAACTCGTTCGGTTTGTCCGTTAGATTGTGGATGGTACCCAGATGTTAAAGAGAGTTTCATATTTAATGAGGCACAAAAACGTTTCCAGAAACGAGCAATGAATTGCGGACCCCGATCAGAGACAATATCCCTGGGCAACCCATGGAGCCTGAACACATGACGGAGAAACAAGACTGCCAACCCTTGAGCAGAGGGTAATCGGGGAAGAGCAATGAAATGAGCCATCTTACTAAAACGATCTACTACCACCCAAATGACTTGAAATCCGGCTGAAAGAGGAAGGTCCACCACGAAATCCATGGATATATGTGACCATGGCCTGAGAGGAACGGCTAAAGGTACGAGTTGCCCGATCGGCAATGAACGAGGAACCTTATGCCGTGCACAAACCTGACAGGAATGGACAAATTCCCTTACATCTTTAGAAAGACTAGGCCACCACACCGAGCGAGAGACTAACTCCAAGGTCTTAGTGATACCTGGATGACCAGAGACTTTGTTGTCGTGAAACTCAGCTAAAACAGTGCCTCTCAGAAATTCAGGGACAAAGAGACGATCAGCAGGAGTCGGTTTAGGAGCCTGCTGTTGAAGCTGGACTAACTGAGTAAATAAATCCTGTGTGAGGCCTGCCCGGATGACAGATGATGGAACTATGGGGGTAGTAGCAGGATGGTTATTGTGAACCGGAAGAAAACAACGTGACAGGGCATCAGCTTTAGTATTTTTGGAACCGGGCCTGAAGGTGATAATAAACCTGAAACGAGTAAAAAACAAAGCCCAACGTGCCTGCCGAGCATTAAGCCGTTTAGCTGACTCAATATACTGCAGGTTCTTATGGTCAGTAAACACTGTAATAGTATGCCTAGCTCCCTCCAGCCAATGCCTCCACTCCTCGAAAGCCCATTTAACTGCCAGCAATTCTCGATTACCAACGTCATAGTTGGATTCTGCGGAGGAGAATTTCCTGGACATGAAGGCACAAGAGTGTAATTACTGAGACTCCGGATCTTCCTGAGATAGGATAGCCCCCACTCCAACCTCTGAGGCATCTACCTCGACTATAAAGGGGAGCTCCGAGTTAGGGTGCCTGAGAACAGGAGCCGAGACAAAGGCCTGCCAGACTCGGCTGCAGGCGACCAATTGGAAGGGTCCGCTCCTTTTTTAGTCAATGCTACTATAGGAGCGACCAAATCAGAAAAGGTATGAATGAACCGCCTATAATAGTTTGCAAACCCTAAAAAGCGCTGAATTGCTTTTAAATTTGTGGGTTGCGCCCAATTAAGGATGGCCTGGAGTTTTTTCGGTTCCATGAAAAATCCCTGGGGAGAAATAATATACCCCAAGAAGGACACTTCCGTAATGTGAAAATCACATTTCTCTAGTTTTGCGTATAAATGATTCTCCCGTAGTTTTTGAAGAACCAGACGCACATGGGTAATATGTTGTTCCATAGACTCAGAATAAATCAAAATGTCGTCTAAATAAACGACAACGAACTTTCCAAGAAAGTCACGAAGAACATCATTGATGAGGTCTTGAAATACCGCAGGAGCATTTGACAGCCCAAAGGGCATCACCAGGTATTCATAATGACCCGACTGTGTGCTGAAAGCCGTCTTCCACTCATCCCCAGATCTTATTCGGATGAGATTGTAAGCTCCTCTAAGATCAATTTTTGAGAAGATAACGGCAGAGCGTAACTGATCAAAAAGTACTGAAATCAAAGGCAAAGGGTAGGTGTTTTTAACAGAAATTTTATTCAGAGCCCGAAAATCAATACATGGTCTGAGCGACCCATCTTTTTTCTCAACAAAAAAGAATCCTGCACTCAAAGGAGATTTCGAAGGCCTAATGAAGCCTTTTTTCAGGCTTTCCTGGATATAATTATCCATAGCCGTGGTTTCTGGCCCGGAGAGGGCATATAATCTCCCCTTAGGTAAAGTGGCCCTGGGAACTAAATCTATAGCGCAGTCATAGGACCGATGGGGAGGCAGAACGTCCGCATTACCCTTGGAGAACACATCAGCAAAATCCTGATATTCCAGAGGAATAAGTTCTGGGGTAACTGCCGCAACCCGGACAGGATGGGAAATACACTCCTTAACACAAAAAGGACCCCATTGGGAAATCTCCCCAGACCGCCAATCTATGGTGGGATTATGAAAGGCAAGCCAGGGGTGACCCAAAACTACTGGAACTGCCGGACAATGTGTAAGGTAAAATTCTATTTCTTCTGAATGTAGGGCCCCCATTGTCAGCAATACTGGAGGTGTGCGGTGAGTAATAACCCCATTGGAAAGCGGACCCCCATCCAAGCCGTGCATGGTGATACGTCTATCTAAGGGTATCAGTGGAACGCCTAAAGCCTTAGCCCAAGCTAAATCCATAAAATTTCCTGCAGCTCCACTGTCGACGAAGGCCGACACCAACGAACTGAGGCTGCCAAAGGAAATCTTTACCGGAACTAATAGAGAATTATTAGAGGAGATTAACTGCAGACCCAAGTGAACCCCCTCACAATTCACTTGGTCAGAGCGTTTCCCGACTTGTTCGGGCAGTTACGTGCGATATGTCCCTTACCACCACAATACAAACAAAGACCAGAACTTAACCTTCTGGTTCTTTCCTCTGGGGACAGCCGGGAGAGACCCATTTGCATGGGCTCCTTGACGTCCTCAGGAAAAGTATATACACATGGATTAGGCCTAAAAGTTGTTCCTCTTTCAGCCCTCCGCTCTCGGAGACGACGATCAATTTTAATAGCGAGCTCCATGAGTTTGTCTAGAGTCTCAGAAGCGGGGTACTGAAGGAGACTGTCTTTAATCACTTCCGACAGACCGAGGCGAAACTGACTGCGCAGGGCCGGGTCATTCCAGCCACAGTCGTTCGACCAACGGCGAAATTCGGTACAATACACCTCTGCTGGATTTTTGCCTTGCTTAAGGGCACGCAGGTGACTCTCAGCTGATGCTTCTCTATCTGGGTCGTCATATAAGAGGCCTAAGGATTTAAAAAAGGCGTCTACTCATAACAAAGCAGCATCATCCGCTCTTAGCCCAAACTCCCAGGTCTGTGGATCACCCTGAAGTAGAGACATCACAATCCCGACCCGCTGAGACTCAGTACCAGAGGAACGGGGCCTTAAACGAAAATAAAGCTTACAAGCTTCCTTAAAATTAAAAAAATCCTTTCGGTTACCCGAAAAACGGTCAGGTAAATGCATCTTTGGTTCTAGAACCATACTCGGGGAGGCTCGCAAAAGATCTTCCTGCGATCTCACCCGAAGAGTAAGGTCCTGAACCATCTGAGTTAATTCCTGTATTTGGTTAACCAAAAGCTGACTGGGGTTTGGCCCTAAACCTGCCGGATTCATGAGGCCGAATTTCTAGGCCCACCAATACAACGGAAAAAATTAAACCCCCTTTTTTTTTATGTGGGCCGGTGATAATGTTACGATCCTGATGCTCAGGACAGGGGAGATCTTATGTAGTGAGTCCTGAGCACCAAGACGGAATGCTGGGATTGGGAAATGGGAAGGAAATAGCCACTAGCACCCTACCTCCGTTGTCTTACCCGTGTTATCAATTCACGCCTGAACGACTATGGTTTCTTGGGCCCATGGCAGCCGCGTTTGAAGGGCGGATTAGGTCTGCCCAACTCCGATGCCCCCTCAGGTCTTAAAGAGAGACAAGGCGTGAACTGAGACAGGGTAATAACAAGGGGACCTCTAACTGAAACAACCACGCTAGGGGCTATAAACTACCTAAAAACTAAACGTATGTGCGGCACGCCGCCAAAGGAAAAGAACTACAAAGAAACCACTGTCCACTCTCCTACACGGCACCGCCGAGTTCCGGGGAGGACAGTGAAAGCGGAAACCTCCGCAAATGCACCAATTCACAGTAAAGTAAACACTAAGTGGCATAGGCCGCAACACGCAGCAGCAGCCGCTATTTACGAAACCGGGCGAGAACCCCAGATG
Organism: Pseudophryne corroboree; assembly: GCF_028390025.1. Lineage (NCBI taxonomy): Eukaryota > Metazoa > Chordata > Amphibia > Anura > Myobatrachidae > Pseudophryne > Pseudophryne corroboree. The sequence goes on from NC_086451.1 coordinate 137,220,477, forward strand.
ACAAAGAGGTTCGCAAGGACTAGAAGGATTCCCAGGACCGGCTTCGGACCTCCAAAGTACCAAAGGGCAGGAGCAAGATCCACCAAACACGGCTGACAGGAACAGAGTTCTGCAAGGCAGGAACAGCATACAAGAAGCTATCACCGGCGGGGCTGCAGTGTGCTGGCTCACATAAAAAGGCCCTGCTGGCCAATAACAGGAGGGCCAGCAGGACCAGCCCCCAGACCCTAATTACTAGTTGCCGTGCAGCTGCCCTGCTGCACGAGCAACCTAATTAACTATTCTCCACCTGTGGCGTCCCCGTTGCTATGCACCCGGCGGCCCTGCACGCACGGCGTCCTGCGTTGCCAGGGACCCGGCGGCTATCGTGCGCACGGCATCCTGGCGTTGCTAGGCGCCGTGCGGGGGACAGGGAAGGAGAGAGGCGCGGTGGCCGTGACCGCTGCTCAGTCAGGGCACGGCCGAAGACCGCCGCGCCTAACACCTATATAGCAGGGGTTTGGGGGATGGCCAGTTCTGCTCCTTCATCCTCAGATGGGGTGGCAGCAGTCTGCATCCTGCAGATAAGGTATGGGTGCAAGGCCGATTCAAGTGCAGGGGAAAGGGGATTGCAGAAGTTTACGAATTTCAGGACCTCCAACAGGCGGGAGGTTTGTGTGGTGGAAGTGCCAATTCACAGTACTTTTGTGTAGGGGTGGGGAAGGGATGTGCGTGTGTGTTTGTGTGTGTGAAGGGCCCCATACACTACTACGGTATGTCTGAGGCTGAAGTCAGAGGCGATTTCCCTTGAACGGTACCGGGAGCTTCCATTCGATTCCATACGATTTGGAACATTTTGCATGCGATATATCGTATGCGATCCCATCCATGCCTGCGGGAACTGACATATCACGACTGCAGCACTAACGATCTGGGGGAGCCGATCCGACCCTCATGGGAACACACATCCAAAATGCCCGATTTCACCCAATATTTCGGTCCGAATGCCCAAAATTGGATGAAATCGGACATTATCGTCCTAGTGTATGGGGCCCTTGATAAGAGCGGTATCTAGAGCTGCATCATTCAAATCAAGAATTGTTGTAATAACATTATGAGGACATGCAAATGACTGAGTCCTTCTGGAAAATTTGCTACATCTACAGTAGGCTCTTCATTTAAAGAAACTAAATGTATGTGTCTTGATTAAGTAATATTATGTGTTTACCTCTTTGACAGATATGATATAATACAAATGCTTATTAATCTAAACATTATACACAGAACAGCATGTATCTTCAAGTTCTGTTTTATCATCCATCGAATGTAATGAACATTTATTTTAGGCAGAGATACTGTAGACACTGTGTTACAAGTCACTGGGATTGAGGGTCTGTTTTCTATATTCATCACCAGGGCTAGAGATCTGTTTTACACATTTGTCACCAGGGTTGGAGGTCTGATATTACACTAGTCACTTCAGTGTCAGATTACAGGCGGAGTGGATGGGGCAGTTGCCCAAGGGCCCCCACACATTTGGGCACTCCACACTACGCCAAACATTGCCCTGACCTGGCCCACTCTGACCCTACCTGGCTGGCTCCCGGCAGCAGTGCATTGCTGCAATTCGTGGGTGTATTGAGAAGGGGGCCGAGCCTAGTGCGATGAAGTGCCTGCCCCCACCCCATCAGAGACCCAACTGTGCTGTAGCCTGTAACAGGTAATGTCTCTCCTGCTCGCTCTCCCTCCCTCCTTCTCTCTTGCGCCTCTCTCTCCCCTCTCTCTCTCTCTCCTTCTCTTTCTCCCCTTGACCTTCTCTCCTGTTCGCTCCCTCTCCCTCTCTGTCTCTCTTCCTGACACACTTTCTCTCTCTCTACTGCTCACTCCCCCTCCCTCTCTCTGGGGTATATTTACTAAAGTTTGAGTTTTTAGAAGTGGACATGTTGCCCATAGCAACCAATCAGATTCTACTTATCATTTATTTAGCACCTGCTAGAAATTAATAGCTAGAATCTCCACTTCTAAAAACCTGCACTTTTAGTAAATATACCTCTCTGTCTTTCTCTCTCTCTTTCCCAGATGCACTATCTTTCTTGATCCCCTCTCACTTGCTCACCCTCCTTCTCTACCTGACACCCTGTCTATCTCCCTCTTGCTCCCTTCTCTCTTTTTCTCCACTCTCTACTTCTTTCTATCCCCTCTCTGTCCCTGATACTCTCTCTCTCTCACTCAGTCCAACACCTCCTCTCTCTTTCTACCCTCTCTCATCCCTCTTTCCTTTCCACCCTGACACCCACTCTCTTGCTTCTCTCTCTCTTTCTCTCGTTCCAACAGCTTTTCTCTCTCCCTGACACCCACTCTCTCTTGCTCATCTCTCTCTTTCTTGCTCCAACACCCTTTCTCTCTCCCTGACCCCTCCCACTCTCTCCTCCTGATACCCACTGTCTACCTCTCTTCTCACTCCCCTCTCTCCCTGACACCCTTTCTCTCTCTTTGACAACCCCCCATCACTCTCTTTCGCTCTGCCTCCCAGTTGATAGATCTACAGTAAAAAGACAGTCAATAGGTCTACATGCAAAAGGTCGACAGGTTCTAAATGTCGACAGGACAATTGTCGACACATACTGTATGGTAAGTTCTTTCATTTTTCCCCTCACTTTTTCATAATTTACCATCCACGTGAACTACGATTGGGAATAATAATCTTTGCCAAAGCGGGACGAGTGAAGCAAGCAAGCGAGGGTACACGTTTCCAGTAATTTGGCTCAGATATGGTGAAGCATATAACATGCCACTAAAAAAAAAAAAAGCTTGTGTGGACCTTTTTTGTCTCAACCATTTTCATGTCGACCTTTTGTACCTGTCAACATTCTCTGCTGTCTACCTTTTCCATGTCGACCTTTTGACCCTATCAACCTTTTGCACGTCAACCACATCCCCTCTCTCCCTGAGGTGGTTTGGAGACCGAAATACTATGATACTAAGACTTGAGCCTTGGCTTGCAAAGTGTATAATCTTTAATGAAGTGGTCAAAATTTACACAGTAAAGGCAGAGATGGGACTCCCTGCATTGCTGGTGTTCAGCTTTGGAAAGCTTGAACCATGGCTAGCTCTCTCTCTCTGAACTGGCAAAACATTCCTCAGAAGGAAGCCAACGTACATAGGGGATCATGTGTTTTGAAACAGCTTGTAGATGCTGAGAAGTCAGAGATCTATTGGCAGAATGGTTAGGATGCGATGGAGACCCAGGTCCTGACATAGTAACTTGGAGGTTATCTTGATTAGCAGAAATTCCTTATAGACCTTGAGCCAGCTGCCATTGTGTCGACTCTAGACCCTTTAGATGAGCTAAAATGTTCTGCAGAAGGTCTGTTCCCATTCCTGCACTGCCTGCTGGATCCTTGGCCCCAGTGCAAACTGTCATGACTGTGTTTATCTTTGGAACCAGACATAAGGTTTTGGCTGGAACAGAGTCTGGACAGAAACTGTGAGGTCGGTTTAATTTCTACTCATGCGCTAGAGCAAGATAGTGGATCAATAGAAATTACTATAACTGATATTGGACTGATCTTGGAGCAGTCACTCACAATGAAGACATAGTCATGAGAGTCCAGATCTCAAGTGGTACTGATACCTGTTATGTACCAGCATACTGTAGTCACTGGGATTGAACCTGAATACTGGAAACACCGGCATTGAACTGGAATACTAGAGTCATCGGGACTGAACCAGAATACTAGAGCCACTGGGATTGAACCCGAATACTGGAAACACCGGGATTGACCCAGAATACTAGAGTCACTGGGATTGAACCCGAATACTGGAAATACCTGGACTAAACCAGAATACTAGAGTCACTGGGATTGAACCCGAATACTGGAAACACCGGGATTGAACCCGAATACTAGAGTCACTGGGACTGAACCGGAATACTGAAGTCACTGGGACTGAACCAGAATACTGAAGTCACTGGGATTGAACTAGAATACTGCAGACACTGAGATTGAACCGGAATACTGGGGTCATCGGGATTGAATCGGAATGCTGGAGTCATCGGGATTGAACTGGAACTCTAGAGATACCGGATTGAACTGGAATACTGGAGCCAGGAGTAATGAGAGATAAAAGCCACACTTGGAGTCTTAATGCAGAATACACCCTGCTAGGCTGAAAACAACATTGCACTGGCCTGTGCTGTATGCATGAATGATCCCTTTATACCCCCCGGCTTCCCTATGATTGGATGTGATTGCTCTGGGAAGAATCCTGAGCCTCCATTGGTGGTACAGCAGTCAGCTGACCGGCTTCAACATGGTGGCTTCCAGAGGCCAGCATCGATAGGAAATGCCGCCCATGGAAGCTGGGATCTCTGCTGATGTCTGGGGGCAGAAGGGACGTGATCGTAGCTGGAAAGATGCGGCCTGCCAGAATGGAGAAACCACAATGGCATCAGGGACCGGAGCAATGGGACAGGTGAGACAGCATGCGGCAGCGGAGACCAAATACTGCATTGCTGCAAAAGAACCTCATCCCCAGTGGCGGAACTGTGGGAGGCAGTGGAGTTGGCTGCCGCCGGGCTCCTGACCTCAAGTTGGCACTGCTCCTCCATTGTCTCCCGCTGCCTAACGATTGCTCGTTGCTACTTTTTTTTTTTTTATCATTCTTGCAGACGGAGGAGCTGTGTCAGTGACATGGAAGCTGCCTCCTGTATATACAGACAGCTGGCACTGGCTGCAGCTAGGGGGAGCTCCAGAGCACAGCTCCTCCCGGGACCTTCCAGTTAAGCAAGCCAGCCGAGTGAAGCTCTCTGTTCCTCTGTCAGATTGTTGATAGCCAAAGGTAGGCACTGGCAGCACTTGCCTCAAGCTGCACTGTGTGTTGGAAGGTGTAGTTGGCTGTGCTGGGGGGGCTTTAATAAATGTTGAAAGCACTGTGTTGAGTGTGTGTGTGAGGCATGTGTGTGTATAAGTGAGAGGCATGTGTGTGTGTGTGTGTGTGTGCGAGGCATGTGTGTGTAAGTGAGAGGCGTGTGTGTGTAAGTGAGAGGCATGCGTGTGTGTGTGCGTGTCATAGAGAGAGGCATGTGTGTGAGAGGTGGTGTGTGTGTAAATGAGAGGCATTTGTGTGTGCGTGTGAGTCATATGTGTGTGTGTGTGTGTGTGTGTGTGTGTGTGTAAGCAAGAGGCATGTGTGTGTGTGTGTGTGTGTGTGTGTGTGTGTGTGTGTGTGTGTGTGTGTGAAGCATGTGTGTGTGTAAGTGAGAGGCATGTGTGTGAGAGGCAAGGATTAAAGGAGGCATTTGAGCATTTCTACAGGACTATGTACAGAGCACACACCTGGTCTGGGTACACGCTACCTTACAAATATATGGAGGGGTGTCTGTTTCTGAATGTGTCTTTGTGTGTGTGAGAGGCATGTGTGTGTGTGTAAGTGAGAGGCATGTGTGTGTGTTTAAGTGAAAGCGGCGTGTGTGTGTGTGTTTTTTTTTTTTTTTGAGTGAAGGAGGCATGGGTGTGTGTTTTTAAGTGAAGGAGGCATGTGTGTGTGAGAGGCATATGTGTGTTTTTAAGTGAAAGAGGCTTGTGTGTGTTTAAGTGAAAGGCGTTTGTGTGTTAAAGTGAAAGCGGCATGTGTATGTTTAAGTGAAAGAGGCGTGTGTTTGTTTTTAAGTGAATGAGGTGTTTGGCGGGTGAGGGAGCAATGTAGGTGTACTATAAAGGTCTGCTGGTGTCTGTTTTATTGTAATGACTGACTTGGAGTGCGTCCACTTTGTATGTGTATCTATATTACTATTGGGAAAGGTACCTGAGCACGCTACTACTGTTCACTCTGAGTGCTGGATAGTTACAAAGGAAAGCAAAGCGAATCCCAAAAAATTCTTTAAATACATTAATAGCAAGAGATTAAAGAAGGAGAGTATAGGCCCTTTAAAAGACAAGTTGGGAGTCTTAAGCAAAAATGATAATGACATAGCGGACACACTAAATGAGTTTTTTTCAACAGTATTCACTAGAGAGGACCCATTTCAGGGACTGACACACAATCTCAATAATGAGAATATCCCACTGATAGGTACTTATTTAAGCGAGGAAGTAGTCTGTGACCGATTAAAACATTTAAAGATTAATAAATCACCAGGGCCCGATGGTATTCACCCAAGGGTTCTAATGGAGCTTCACTCTGAACTGGCAAAACCGCTATCTTTGATCTTTAAGGATTCAGTTATATCAGGTATGGTTCCCAAAGACTGGCGTATAGCGGAAGTAGTGCCTATATTCAAAAAGGGAAGTAAAGCTGAACCAGGTAATTATAGTCCAGTTAGTCTTACATCTATAGTGGGGAAAGTATTGGAAGGTATTCTAAGAGATAGTATTCAGAAGTTCCTTGAAGTCAATAAGGTCATTAAAAGGAATCAACATGGGTTTATGAAGGACAGATCCTGTCAAACCAACTTACTTGGCTTTTATGAAACAGTAAGCGCAAACCTAGATCAGGGTAAAGACGTGGATGTAATCTTTTTAGACTTTGCCAAAGCGTTCGATACTGTACCACACATGAGACTTATCTACAAGCTACAAGAATCAGGGCTAGGAAGCACAATATGCACTTGGGTCAAAAACTGGTTAGATAACAGGGAGCAGCGCGTTGTGGTTAATGGATCTTTTTCAACTTGGACTGAAGTGCTAAGTGGTGTGCCGCAAGGCTCAGTATTAGGTCCGCTATTGTTCAATATTTTCATTAACAACCTAACAGAAGGTCTAGAGAGCATGGTGTCAATTTTTGCAGATGATACCAAATTGTGTAAGGCTATAAATACAGAGGAGGATGCCGAGTCTCTTCAGAATGACTTAGTTAAATTAGAAGCATGGGCAGCCGAATGCGCTTCAACACAGACAAGTGTAAGGTAATGCACTGTGGTAACAAGAACAAAAATTACACCTACCTACTAAATGGAGTAAAATTAGGGGATTCTGTACTGGAAAAGGACTTAGGTGTCCTCATAGATAGCAAGCTAAGCAGTAGTACCCAAAGTAGGACTGCAGCAAAGAAGGCTAATAAGATATTAGCATGCATAAAACGGGGTATTGATGCTAGGGACGACAGTATTATACTCCCGTTATATAAATCACTTGTGAGGCCACACCTTGAATACTGTGTACAATTCTGGGCACCGTACTACAAAAAGGATATCCTGGAGCTTGAAAAGGTACAGAGGAGGGCGACCAAACTAATTAAGGGCATGGAGACGATGGAATACAAGGAAAGGCTTGAAAGACTAGGCATGTTTACATTGGAAAAGCGGAGACTAAGAGGGGATATGATCAACATCTACAAATATATAAGGGGACAATACACAGAGCTTGCGCGGGACCTGTTTTTGGTTAGATCAACACAGAGGACTCGTGGACACTCGCTCAGGTTAGAGGAGAGGAGATTCCGCACAATACGGCGTAAAGGCTTTTTCACGGTAAGGACAATACGTGTTTGGAATTCCCTGCCCGAGGGAGTTGTAATGGCGGAATCTGTCAACACCTTTAAGAATGGGTTAGATAAATTCCTAATGGATAAGGATATCCAGGGGTATGGTGCATAGTCATGCATTATAGTTACTATAAATAGGGATAAAACGGAACGGCTGACAGCAGCATCAGTCAGAAATTTTTGTCAAATCATCATGCATAGGAGACCACAAATAGGTTGAACTCGATGGACAATTGTCTTTTCTCTGACGTCCTAGTGGATGCTGGGGACTCCGTAAGGACCATGGGGAATAGACGGGCTCCGCAGGAGACTGGGCACTCTAAAGAAAGATTCAGGACTATCTGGTGTGCACTGGCTCCTCCCCCTATGACCCTCCTCCAAGCCTCAGTTAGATTTCTGTGCCCGGCCGAGCTGGATGCACACTAGGGGCTCTCCTTAGCTCCTAGAAAGAAAGTATAGTTTAGGTTTTTTATTTTACAGTGAGACCTGCTGGCAACAGGCTCACTGCAGCGAGGGACTAAGGGGAGAAGAAGCGAACCTACCTAACTGGTGGTAGCTTGGGCTTCTTAGGCTACTGGACACCATTAGCTCCAGAGGGATCGAACACAGGACCCGACCTCGTCGTCCGTTCCCGGAGCCACGCCGCCGTCCCCCTTACAGAGCCAGAAGCAAGAAGGTCCGGAAAATCGGCGGCTGAAGACTTCTGTCTTCCTCCAAGGTAGCGCACAGCACTGCAGCTGTGCGCCATTGCTCCTCATGCACACCACACACTTCGGTCACTAATGGGTGCAGGGCGCTGGGGGGGGCGCCCTGAGCAGCAATAATATACACCTTGGCTGGCAAACTAACACCATATATAGCCCCAGGGGCTATATAGGTGTAAATTAACCCCTGCCAGACGTTTTAAAATAGCGGGAGAAAGCCCGCCGAAAAAGGGGCGGGGCCTTCTCCCTCAGCACACTGGCGCCATTTTCCCTCACAGCTTCGCTGGAAGGATCGCTCCCTGGCTCTTCCCTGCAGTCCTGCACTACAGAAAGGGTAAAAAAGAGAGGGGGGGCACAATTTAGGCGCAGTATACAATATATATGCAGCTATAAGGGAAAACACTTTTTTATAAGGTGATATCCCTGTGATATATAGCGCTCTGGTGTGTGCTGGCATACTCTCCCTCTGTCTCCCCAAAGGGCTTTGTGGGGTCCTGTCCTCTGTCAGAGCATTCCCTGTGTGTGTGCTGTGTGTCGGTACTGCTGTATCGACATGTATGATGAGGATAATGATGTGGAGGCAGAGCAAATGCCTGTGAATGTGATGTCACCCCCTGCGGGGTCGACACCTGTGTGGATGGACTTATGGAAGGAATTACGTGACAGTGTCAGCTCCTTACATAAAAGGTTTGACGACATAGGACAGCCGGCTTCTCAGCTTGTGCCTGTCCAAGCGTCTCAAATGTCATCAGGGGCTGTAAAACGCCCGCTACCTCAGATGACAGATACAGATGTCGACACGGATACCGACTCCAGTGTCGACGACGATGAGACTAGTGTACCCTCCAATAGGTCCACCCGTTACATGATTGAGGCAATGAAAAATGTATTACACATTTCTGATAATACCCCAGGTACCACAAAAAAGGGTATTATGTTTGGTGAGAAAAAACTACCAGTAGTTTTTCCTGCATCTGAGGAATTAAATGAGGTGTGTGAGGAAGCGTGGTCTTCCCCAGATAAGAAATTAATAGTTTCTAAACGGTTATTGGCAGCGTACCCTTTCCTGCCAGAGGATAGGTCACGTTGGGAAACACCCCCTAGGGTAGATAAAGCGCTGACACGCTTATCAAAAAAGGTGGCACTACCGTCTCCGGATACGGCCGCCCTAAAGGAACCTGCTGATAGAAAGCAGGAAAATACCCTTAAAGCTATATACACACACACCGGCATTATATTGAGACCCGCTATTGCATCGGCTTGGAAGTGCAGTGCTGCAGCTGCGTGGTCAGATTCCCTGTCGGATAACATTGATACCATGGATAGGGACAATATTTTGCTGACGATAGAGCATATAAAAGACGCCGTCTTATACATGCGTGATGCACAGAGGGATATTTGCCGGCTGGCATCAAAAATAAGCGCTATGTCCATTGCCGCCAGAAGGGGGTTATGGACTCGGCAATGGTCAGGCGATGCCGACTCGAAGCGGCACATGGAAGTTTTGCCCTATAAAGGGGTGGAACTTTTTGGGGATGGTCTGTCAGACCTTGTTTCCACAGCTACTGCTGGGAAATCGACCTTTTTGCCACAGGCTACCCCACAGCAAAAGAAAGCACCGTATTATCAGGTACAGTCCTTTCGGCCCCAGAAAAATAAGAGGGCTAGAGGCTCATCCTTTCTGCCGAGGGGCAGAGGTAGGGGGAAAAAGCTGCAGCACACAGCTAGTTCCCAAGAGCAGAAGTCCTCCCCTGCGTCCGGTAAGTCCACAGCATGACGCTGGGGCTGCTCAGGCGGACCCGGGTACGGTGGGGGCCCGTCTCAGGAATTTCAGCACACAGTGGGCTCTCTCACAGGTGGATCCCTGGGTCCTTCAAGTAGTGTCTCAGGGGTACAGGCTGGAATTCGAGACGTCTCCCCCCTGCCGTTTCCTAAAATCTGCCTTACCGGCAACTCCCTCTGCCAGGGAGGCAGTGTTGGTGGCTATTCAAAAACTATATTCACAGCAAGTGATTGTCAAGGTACCCCTCCTTCAACAGGGAAAGGGTTACTATTCCACAATGTTTGTGGTACCGAAACCGGACGGTTCGGTGAGACCCATCTTAAATTTAAAAGCCTTGAACACTTATATCAAAAGGTTCAAGTTCAAGATGGAATCGCTCAGGGCGGTTATTGCGAGCCTGGACGAGGGGGATTACATGGTCTCCCTGGACATCAAGGATGCCTACCTGCATGTCCCTATTTACCCTCCGCACCAGGAGTACCTCAGATTTGTGGTACAGGACTGTCACTATCAGTTCCAGACGCTGCCGTTTGGGTTATCCACGGCACCGAGGGTCTTTACCAAGGTAATGGCCGAAATGATGATACTCCTTCGCAAGAAGGGAGTTTTAATTATCCCATACTTGGACGATCTCCTGATAAAGGCGAGGTCCAAAGAACAGTTGGTAGTGGGGGTAGCACTTTCTCGGGAAGTGCTACAACAGCACGGCTGGATTCTCAATATTCCAAAGTCACAGCTGGTCCCGACGACACGTCTTCTGTTCCTGGGAATGATTCTGGACACAGACCAGAAAAGAGTGTTTCTTCCAGTGGAAAAAGCAGAGGAGTTGTCATCTCTAGTCAAAGACACCCTAAAACCAGGACAGGTGTCGGTACATCAATGCACACGAGTCCTGGGAAAAATGGTAGCTTCGTACGAAGCAATCCCATTCGGAAGGTTCCACGCAAGGACGTTCCAGTGGGACCTGTTGGACAAATGGTCCGGGTCCCATCTCCAGATGCAACAGTGATTAACCCTGTCGGCAAGGACCAGGGTGTCGCTGCTGTGGTGGCTGCAGGGGGCTCATCTACTAGAGGGCCGCAGATTCGGAATACAGGACTGGGTCCTGGTGACCACGGATGCCAGCCTTCGGGGCTGGGGTGCAGTCACACAGGGAAGAAATTTCCAAGGACTGTGGTCAAATCGGGAGATTTCGCTTCACATAAATATTCTGGAGCTAAGGGCCATTTACAATGCCCTAAGCCAAGCAAGGCCCCTGCTTCAGAACCAGCCGGTACTGATCCAATCAGACAACATCACGGCGGTCGCCCATGTAAACAGACAGGGCGGCACAAGAAGCAGGATGGCGATGGCAGAAGCCACAAGGATTCTCCGATGGGCAGAGAATCATGTGTTGGCACTGACAGCAGTGTTCATTCCGGGAGTGGACAACTGGGAAGCAGACTTCCTCAGCAGGCACGACCTCCACCCGGGAGAATGGGGACTTCATCCAGAAGTCTTCCAAATGCTGGTAGACCGTTGGGAAAGACCAAAAGGTGGACATGATGGCGTCCCGCCTCAACAAAAAGTTGAAAAGATATTGCGCCAGGTCAAGGGACCCTCAGGCGATCGCTGTGGACGCTCTAGTGACACCGTGGATGTACCAGTCGGTTTATGTGTTTCCTCCTCTGCCTCTCATCCCCAAGGTACTGAGAATAATAAGAAAGCGAGGAGTGAAAACTATACTCGTGGTTCCGGATTGGCCAAGAAGAGCTTGGTACCCGGAACTTCAAGAGATGCTTGCAGAGGACCCTTGGCCTCTGCCGCTCAGACAAGACCTGCTGCAGCAGGGACCCTGTCTGTTCCAAGACTTACCGCGGCTACGTTTGACGGCATGGCGGTTGAACACCGGATCCTAAAGGAAAAGGGCATTCCGGAGGAGGTCATCCCTACCCTGATCAAAGCCAGGAAGAATGTCACCGCAAAACGTTATCACCGCATTTGGCGAAAATATGTTGCGTGGTGTGAGGCCAAGAAGGCCCCGACGGAGGAATTTCAGCTGGGTCGATTCCTGCATTTCTTGCAAGCAGGGGTGACGTTGGGCCTCAAATTGGGGTCCATTAAGGTCCAGATTTCGGCTCTGTCGATTTTCTTCCAAAAAGAACTGGCTTCACTGCCTGAAGTTCAGACGTTTGTCAAAGGAGTTCTGCATATTCAGCCTCCTTTTGTGCCCCCAGTGGCACCTTGGGATCTCAATGTGGTTTTGGAATTCCTGAAATCACATTGGTTCGAGCCACTTAAGACTGTGGATTTGAAATATCTCACGTGGAAAGTGGTCATGTTGTTGGCCCTGGCTTCGGCCAGGCGAGTATCAGAATTGGCGGCTTTGTCTTGTAAAAGTCCTTATCTGATTTTCCATATGGATAGGGCAGAGTTGAGGACTCGTCCTCAGTTGCTCCCGAAGGTGGTCTCGGCTTTTCACTTGAACCAACCTATTGTGGTGCCTGCGGCTACTAGGGACTTGGAGGATTCCAAGTTACTAGACGTAGTCAGGGCCCTGAAAATGTATGTTTCCAGGACGGCTGGAGTCAGGAAGACTGACTCGCTGTTTATCCTGTATGCACCCAACAAGCTGGGTGCTCCTGCTTCTAAGCAGTCTATCGCGCGCTGGATTTGTAGCACTATTCAGCTGGCGCATTCTGCGGTGGGATTACCGCAGCCTAAATCAGTAAAAGCCCATTCCACAAGGAAGGTGGGCTCATCTTGGGCGGCTGCCCGAGGGGTCTCGGCTTTACAACTTTGCCGAGCTGCTACTTGCTCAGGGGCAACCACGTTTGCAAAATTCTACAAATTTGATACCCTGGCTGAGGAGGACCTGGAGTTCTCTCATTCGGTGCTGCAGAGTCATCCGCACTCTCCCGCCCGTTTGGGAGCTTTGGTATAATCCCCATGGTCCTTACGGAGTCCCCAGCATCCACTAGGACGTCAGAGAAAATAAGAATTTACTCACCGGTAATTCTATTTCTCGTAGTCCGTAGTGGATGCTGGGCGCCCATCCCAAGTGCGGATTGTCTGCAATACTTGTAAATAGTTATTGTTACTATAATCGGGTTGTTATTGCGAGCCATCTGTTCAGAGGCTCCATTGTTATCATACTGTTAACCGGGGTTCCTATCACGAGTTATATGGTGTGATTGGTGTGGCTGGTATGAGTCTTACCCGGGATTCAAAAATCCTTCCTTATTGTGTCAGCTCTTCCGGGCACAGTTCCTGAGGCTTGGAGGAGGGTCATAGGGGGAGGAGCCACTGCACACCAGATAGTCCTGAATCTTTCTTTAGAGTGCCCAGTCTCCTGCGGAGCCCGTCTATTCCCCATGGTCCTTACGGAGTCCCCAGCATCCACTACGGACTACGAGAAATAGAATTACCGGTGAGTAAATTCTTATTTTTTCAACCTCAGATACTATGTTACTATGTTACATATGGTAAGTGTGTGTATATGTAGGGGGGCACCAACATTTATCATGCCTCCGGGCGTCTGGGATGAACTTACGCCACTGCTCATCCCAAATGTTATACAAGGTTTGGGGCTATTTTGCTGACACAGGACCAGGACAGTTTGCTATATTTACTGGAACTATGAATTCTGGATTGTGCCGGCAAATTCTACAGGTGAATGCCAGGGTGTTCATCCATGAACTGAAGCTAAACCAAAGGTGGGTCTTGCAGCAAGACAACAACCGCATACGCACAATTCATTCTACAAAAAATGGTGGAACAAAAATGTTTTACATGATTTACATGTTTTAGAATGATTGAGTCAATGTTTTACATGATTTACATGTTTTAGAATGATTGAGTCATAGCCAGACCTTAATCCAACAAAAATGTGGTGACATGACCTAAAGTGGAGTGTTCATACAAGAAAGACCACAAATATCCATAAATTGAAACAGTCCTGTAAGGTGGAATGGGCCAAAACTTCTCCAGGGTCTTGTGCGGGACTAATTGACAATTACCATAAACGTTTGATTAAAGTTGTCACTGCTCAAAGTGGTCACACCAGTTTACTTTTTTCTGACAGAGAAATGTAATGCTTGGTCATTTTGACCAATTAGGGAATGGAAAAGTATATGCTTTTGTGTGTTATTATTTATGTACAATTTTCTTTATCTCTTGTTATGATTTAAACAACCAAACCAACAGAACATATGGAGCACTGATATAGTCTAAAATAATCACTGATGAACAAACTCATATGTAACAGCAATTTGACTCAGTAAAAACAATAAAAACATGATATTCACACCATACACATAGACATCACATATAAACATAGCAATATTAACGTTTATATAGTGATCAGGGATCATAGAAGGATTAAAGACAGATCAGTAATCCAAAAAATCCTTAGCAGGACATACATTTTATGTGTCATTTATAAATTGGTTCACCAGTGATTATTTGTGACTACTGTACTGTATATATATTGCATGGGTTTCCTCCAGGTACCCCGGTTTCCACCCACAATCCAAAAATATACTGGTAGGTTAATTGGCTCCCAACAAAATTAACCCTAGTGTGAATGTGTCTGTGTGTACATGTAATAAGGAATATAGATTGTAAGTTCCACTGTGGCAGGGACTGATGTGAATGGGCAAATATTCTCTGTACAGCACTGCGGAATATGTGTGCGCTATATAAAACAAGTTTTATGGTAAGAACTTACCCTTGTTAAAACTCTTTCTGCGAGGTACACTGGGCTCCACAAGTCTGGACAATGGGGTGTAGAGTAGGATCTTGATCCGAGGCACCAACAGGCTAAAAGCTTTGACTGTTCCCAGAATGCACAGCGCCGCCTCCTCTATAACCCCGCCTCCCAGCACAGGAGCTCAGTTTAGTTGACCAGCCCAATGCAGTAGCAGGAAAAGAGACGACAACGCTTAGTAGCCACATACACCACACTCTCACGACAAGAGAAGTGTCAGCGGCTAATGCCATATCAACCCAAAGAAGCTAAGTGCGTCAGGGTGGGCGCCTTGTGGAGCCCAGTGTACCTCGCAGAAAGAGCTTTAACAAGGGTAAGTTCTTACCATCAAACTTGTTTTCTGCTGCGGGGTACACTGGGCTCCACAAGTCTGGACAATGGGGATGTCCTAAAGCAGTTCCTTATGGGAGGTAAAGCACTGTCGCGGGCACAAGAACCCGGCGTCCAAAGGAAGCATCCTGGGAAACGGCAGTATCGAAGGCATAGAACCTTATGAACGTGTTACCGGAGGACCACGTAGCCGCCTAGCACAATTGGTCAAGGGTTGCACCACGTTGGGCCGCCCAAGAAGGTCCAACAGACCGAGTAGAATGGGCCGTAATGTGAACAGGAGCTGACAGACCAGCCTTCACATAAGCATGCGCAATCACCATTCTAATCCACCTCGCCAGGGTCTGCTTGTGAGCAGGCCAGCCATGTTTGTGAAATCCAAACAAAACAAAGAGAGAATCAGACTTTCGAATAGAAGCAGTTCTCTTCACATAGATACGGAGAGCCCGTACTACATCCAAAGACCACTCTTTGGGAGACAAATCAGGAGAAACAAAAGCTGGAACCACAATCTCCTTATTAAGGTGGAACGAAGAAACCACCTTAGGTAAATATCCGGGACGAGTTCTAAGAACCGCCCGGTCACGGTGAAAAACCAGATATGGGGAACTACAAGACAAGGCACCCAAATCCGACACTCTTCTAGCAGAGGCAATAGCCAGCAAGAACACAACCTTAAGGGTCAGCTTGAACCAAGAGGTTCAAATGGAGGCTCCTGTAACGCCTCCAGAACCACCGACAAGTCCCAAGGAGCCACAGGGGGGACATAGGGAAGTTGGATACGCAACACACCCTGAGTGAAAATATGAACATCAGGTAAAGTCGCAATTTTTCTCTGAAACCACACCGACAAGGTAGAAATATGAACCTTGAGGGAGGCCAGACGCAGGCCTAAATCTAGGCCCTGCTGTAGAAAAGCCAAAAGTTTGGCTGTACTAAACTTGGAAGCGTCATAATGGTTAAATGCGCACCAAACAAAGTAGGAATGCCAGACCTGATGGTAAATCCGAGCAGAGGCCGGTTTCCGGGCCCGCAACATAGTTTTAATGACCTCTTCAGAAAAACCCCTAGCTCTTAAGACGGAAGCTTCAAGAGCCACGCCGTCAAAGACAGCCGGGCTAGGTCCTGGTAGACACAGGGGCCCTGAACGAGGAGGTCTGGGCGTTGTGGAAGTAGAAGTGGACGCTCTGACGATATGCCTTGCAGATCTGAGAACCAGTGCCATCTGGGCCACGCCGGAGCTATGAGAAGCAGATTTCCTTTTTCTTGCTTGAACTTCCGAATTACCCTGGGCAGGAGTGACACCCGAGGGAACATGTATGGCAGCCGAAACCTTCACGGCACTGCCAGCGCATCCACGAATGCTGCTTGAGGATCCCTTGTCCTTGCTCCGAAGACCGGAACCTTGTGATTGTGTCGAGACGCCATCAGATCCACATCTGGAAGACCCCACCTTTCCACGAGGAGTTGAAACACTTCTGGATGGAGGCCCCACTCGCCGGCATGCACGTCCTGACGACTGAGAAAGTCCGCTTCCCAATTCAGGACTCCCGGAATGAATATTGCCGATATTGCCGATAGATGGCGTTCTGCCCAACGTAGAATCCGTGAGGCTTACTTCATTGCCAAACGGCTTCGAGTGCCGTCTTGATGATTTATGTAAGCCACTATGGTGGCGTTGTCTGACTGTACTTGAACAGGACGGTTCTGAATCAAATGCTGGGCTAGGTTCAACGCATTGAAGGCCGCCCGCAATTCCAGAATGTTGATCGAGAGGAGAGATTCCTCCTTGGTCCACCGACCCTGCAAGGAGTGCTGCTCCAGCACCGCGCCCCAACCTCTTAGACTGGCATCTGTCATCAACAGGACCCAGTTGGATATCCAGAAGGGACGGCCTCTGCACAATTGTCGGTCCAGGAGCCACCAGAGCAGCGACAGACGGACCTCCGGAGTCAAAGAGATCATGTGAGACCTGATCCGGTGAGGCAGGCCATCCCACTTGGCTAGAATCAGCTTCTGGAGGGGGCGAGAATGGAATTGAGCATACTCCACCATGTCGAATGCTGACACCATGAGGCCCAGCATGTTATGATTCCAGCACTCTGGTCTGAGGTGGTCCTATTGCAAGGACCGGAGTACTGGAACGGAATGCTGGGGAAGGGAGCGGGAATAGAAAGTAGCCCCTGGCGCCCTAACTCCGTTGTCTCGCCCGTGTTGTCAGAAATCCCCTGCGAGACTATGGTTGCTTGAGCCCATGGCAGCCGCGTCTGAAGGGCGGATTATGTCTGCCCAACTCCGATGCCCCCTCAGGTCTTAATGGGAGACAAAGGGAAATCCGAGACAGGGTGATAACAAGGGGCCCTCTGACTAAACAACCAGGCCAGGGGCTACAAGCTAACTGACTAAACCTGAGGTATGTGCGGTAACCCGCCAGGGAAAAGGACAACCAAAATCCACTAGTCCGTACTCCTACCCAGCACCGCTGGATACCAGAGTGGATCTGTGGGAGCGGAATCCTCCGCAAAAGCTCCGAAACACAAATAATAAATGACAAATAATAAAGCGGCCCAAGCCGCAACGCACGGCTACGCCGTGACTCACGAACACCACTGGATGTTCAAAAGGTGCTCAGTCAGGACTCCAGGAACAGATGACGACTTCCGAGTACAGGACAACTGAGAACAGGAACGACCGGATACAGCAGGACTGGAAACACTCACAGCAAACAGATTCAGCATGCAGGAAGCTATTACCGGCCTCTGTGAGAAGCCCAGGAAGTGTATTTAACAGGGAGTCCTCCAATCAGCTGTTTGGAGGCTGATTGGATTAGATGCCATACAGCTGCCAAGCTGCATGGCCAGGAAAACAGATACCTATTAATTAAATTGAACCCAGCAACGGGGAAACGCAGTCCGTAAGTGGCGTCCCCGTTGCTAGGGTCCGTGCGGCTCCGTGCGCCCGGCGTCTAGCGTTGCCAGGGAGCCGGCGGCTGTACGCGCACGGCGTCCCTGGTTGCTAGGCGCCGGGCCGCACCGACGAGCGGACCCCGGCGCCTAACACAGCACCTGCATTGCCAAATGTATCGACACTTGCGGACAAGAAAGGAAGCAACGAATCCTGTCCTGAAGTTTCAGGACTTTCTCCTGAGACAAGAACAACCTCTGGTTGTGAGTGTCCAACAGCGCTCCCAGATGCACCATGCTTTGAGCAGGGACCAGGGAGGATTTCTTCCAGTTGATGAGCCACCCGTGGGCTTGTAGAAACCGGACCGTCATATCCAGATGACGCAGGAGAAGATCTGGGGAATTTGCCAGGATTAACAAGTCATCCAGATACGGCAGGATCCTGACCCCTTGACGACGGAGTACCACCGTCATCACCGCCATAACTTTGGTGAAGACTCGCGGAGCAGTTGTTAAACCAAAAGGTAACGCCCGAAACTGGTAATGGAGTTTGCCAATAGCGAACCTCAGGTATTGTTGATGTGACACTGCTATAGGAATATACAGGTAAGCATCCTGTATGTCCAGGGAGACCTTGTAGTCCCCAGGTTCCAAGGCCAGAACTATAGAGTGAAGGGTTTCCATACGGAACTTGGAAACCTTCACAAATTTGTTCAGTGCCTTGAGGTTGAGAATGGGCCGGGAAGACCTATTCGGTTTCGGGGCTAGAAACAGCGGAGAATAGTACCCCCGGCCCCGCAGAGCAAGAGGCACCTGTACTACGACTCCTGTATCCAGGAGGGTCTGTACCACCAAATGCAGAGTGTTTGCTTTTGTCTGGACCGATGGGACGTCTGTCTGGCAAAATCGATGAGGGGGTCGGTTTTTGAAGGCTATGGCGTAACCTCGAGTGACGACTTCCCGTACCCAGGCATCTGAAGTGGTCTACAACCATTCCTGGGTATACCCTAGAAGCCGGCCCCCCACCCTGGGATCCCCCAGAGGGAGGCCCGCCCCGTCATGCGGCAGGCTTATCGGTCTTGGCTGCTGGCTGACGGGCAGCCCAGGCTTTTTGGCTTCGGCTTACCAGGTTTGGAAGTGCGGGCCTGCTTGTGGTACGCCTGACCTTTTGCTTTACCTGAAGGACGAAAGGACGTGCCTTTGGCCTTCGAAACAGAAGGAGCTGTATTAGGCAGACAGGCAGTTTTGGCAGTAGCCAAGTCAGCCACTATCTTATTAAAGTCCTCCCCAAACAGAATATCCCCCTTGAAAGGGAGTACCTCCAGGGTTTTTCTAGAGTCCAGATCCACAGACCAGGATCTCAGCCACAATATCCTGCGAGCCAGGACTGATGTAGTAGAGGCCTTGGCTGCTAGGATACCGGCATCAGAAGCCGCCTCTTTAATATAGCGAGAAGCTGTGACAATATATGACAAGCATTGTCTAGCATGGTCAGAGGAGATTTCAGCCTCTAACTCCAAGGCCCATGCTTCAATAGCCTCTGCCGCCCATGTAGCTGCAATAGTGGGCCTTTGTGCAGCACCCGTAAGGGTGTAAATCGCTTTTAGACAACACTCGACACGTTTATCCGTAGGCTCTTTTAGAGACGTGACGGTAGTGACAGGTAGAGTTGAGGAAACCACCATCCTAGCCACATGTGAGTCTAC
Source organism: Pseudophryne corroboree (assembly GCF_028390025.1). NCBI lineage: Eukaryota > Metazoa > Chordata > Amphibia > Anura > Myobatrachidae > Pseudophryne > Pseudophryne corroboree. Next base: position 137,240,111 of record NC_086451.1, read on the forward strand.
TGGAGGAGGCGTTTCCCAATTCTTAGACAGCTCTGGCGCGAGGGGATAGCGAGCCAGCATCTTCTTTTGAGGCACAAACTTCGTACCCGGGCTTTGCCAGGGGTTCCTGACGTATATATCCACTAGGTGGTCAGAGTGAGGTAAAACTTGTTTAATCACCTTCTGACGCTTGAACCTATCTGGTTTCTTAGGAGGAACGGAAGGCTCGGGATCATCCGTAATCTGCAGAATTGACTTAATAGCCTCCAAAAGATCAGGAACATCCACATGTGAACTACCCTCCCCATCAGCCGTATCTGAGTCAGAACCTGTGGGGTCAGTGTATGTGCTGTCTTCATCAGACGAGGTGTCAGTGACAGCAGTGGATTGTGAGGAGACGAGCGCTCGCTTAGAGGACCTCTTGGACCTAGGCGAGCGTTGGTCAGACTTTTTAGTAGTCAGGGACTGGTTCAACTTCTTTAATTGAGCAGATAAATCGTCCGCCCACGGCGGGTTAGCTGCAGGGACCACATACGGTTGTACCGGCATTGGGGGTCCCATAGGGCGTGTTAGTTTATGAACTAGCGTATGCAGAAGCGTAGAAAAAGCGGCCCACGGAGGGTCAGTATGTGCCTCCGTTGCCACAGTCCCACTGGGGGGCAAGGAGCCCCCAGAACCAGAGCCCACAGCTGCTATATTCTCCCCATATGTGCCTGTGGCTTCAGCAACACCAGCAGTGTGTTCCGCCCCAGAACCGTTACCCTCAGAAGCAGACATGATATAACTTGCAATATGAGGTAACACAGTACAATTATTAGCAGCACTATATCACTAAACCCAAACCCCTGGGTAGTGTAGTCAGCACCAGCAGAGATAAAGGAGAGATATGGTGACTAAATCACAGAGAAAAATACGTAATACAGTATATCTTTATGAAAATCCTATATTAAATAACACCTGTTAAGTGCCTGCTTTCTTCAGCACCAACTGACAAATTGAGCTCCTGTGCTGGGAGGCGGGGTTATAGAGGAGGCGGCGCTGTGCATTCTGGGAACAGTCAAAGCTTTGAGCCTGTTGGTGCCTCGGATCAAGATCCTACTCTACACCCCATTGTCCAGACTTGTGGAGACCACTGCAGCAGAAATAACTGGTAATAAATAAATAAATAATATCACAGTGACATGCTGTGGGGGGAGGCAGAGCCTTTCCTGTCATACTAACGTATGGTATAAGCCAGAGTTTTGACTATATAAAGTACAAGTAGAATAAAAAGAATATGTTGGAAATATCTTCTTTGTATTATTCCAATCATTTTTATAGTCAAAACTCTGGAGTAAAAAGTCTATGGCGCCTACCTTTTCTGCACATCTCTGATCAAAACTCACCAAATATCCAGCAGTATATACTGCTGCACCTGTGTATAATGCCCACATGAACCCTTTGGCACATATATTGTGTGTAAATCTGGCTTTGGTACTAACTAGCCAGTGCCTCCTGAGCCATTTATCTCACCGCACGTCCCTGGTATATCAGTGTTCTATGTTTTGGTTGTCTTTTTCCTAGGAGGTTTGCCCTCTCCTATTTTTGGAGCAGCTATATGGTAAATTGGTAAAATATTTTCATATATAGAAATGTTCTCATACAACTGTATATCTAGAGTTATGCTAAAGTCTTCTTGTTAGTTAAGATTTAGGTTAATAGTCACATTTAAGCAGAAATTCAGAAAATTAGAAAGGGTTCACAAACTTCTAGCAAAACAGAAGGTAGATGCTTAGATCTGTTATTTTAACTGGAATGTTATGATGGGGTAAAAAAAAATTTCTACATTATCAAATCAATGCTCATAAGATATATTATTGTTTTGCTTTTTCTCAGCAGCACAAAACACTAAAATTGATGAAGCCACTTCCCAATCCTGCCGCAACCCCATCCGTCAGTGGGAATTTAAACATTCTAATAGCCCCTTGGCCCATATGCAAAATATGAGTTATCAAGATGGTCGCCTCAAAATACTCCAGGATGGAAAATACTATGTATATTCTCAAATTTATTTCCGTTACCCTCAGAACCAAAAGACCAGTACTAACCTGGGACAGCAGCTGGTACAATGTGTAAATAAGAAAACAGCCTATGCCACACCACTTCTGCTTCTCAAAGGAGTCGGAACAAAGTGCTGGGCACCCAATGCACAATATGGACTCCACTCTGTGCACCAGGCAGGCATTTTTGAATTGAGGTTTGGGGATGAGCTGTTTGTGACTGTTTCCTCTCTTGATATGCTCCATGGTGATGAAACATCCAGCTTTTTTGGGGCTTTCAGACTGGATGCATGATACTCCCACAGGAAGCAAAATACAAAGTTTAAAGTCTACAGGAAGGAAATCACTTTTATTGTTGATTGATATATGTAGATTTTTGAGTCATGAAGAATCTTCCAACATTACTGAATATTGCAAAGCTTCATACTGGTGACTTCATATTAATTCACTGGTTTAGTCACTAAAGGGAAATAGATGACAAGTACTTCTATAAACATACCTGGCTGTCAGTGAAACAAAATAGTGTACATGGTTGAGCTACTGTCATACTGTTCGTGACTTCCTTGTACAGCTTACACTGTGAATATGAGAGTTGGATGAAGATAATCAGCATTTCTGCAATCACTGCTAAAGCAAAAATATGTAGCATGGCCATTCACATCACTTGAATTTCATGTGTATAACATTGGGGGGTTTATTTTACAAGATGTAACATGATCAAACTTTAAGCCTGTTAAGGAACCAGATTTAGGGAATATATAAAAACCTTTTTAGTCCAATCCGAAGGGCTAAGCAAATGCCTTCTCTGAATGGTAAGTTCACAGGTGTAACCCCCATTGCAGAACAAAGTATATATCCTGATTTTAAAATAATGCATTATCATACCTCCCAACTTCTGCCAGTGTTGGAGAGGGACACCTGCGCATGCCGCGGATGTGTGCCTGAAATGAGGGGGCATGGCCTTGCAGCTAGAATGTGTGGCCTTGTGGTAAGTGCCACGATTGCAAGTTACGCCCCCATTTTGTCATTGTGGGGGCATGCCCAGTGCTCTGTGAGCTGCCTGATGTGCCCCAAGTCCCTATTGCCCGTGAATAGACACTGTGTGCATGCGCACATCGTCTATTCACCGCTGAGCAGAGCACAAGTGACAGGGGGGTCTCCCAACTGCCCACCCCCCACTGCAGAACACTGTAGTCCGCAGGTGGGACAGTGCCTGTAAAAAACGGGACTGTCCTGCGATAATCGGGACAGGTGGGAGGTAAGCCTTATTACCGGGATCAGTACTAAATCCCGCTGGACGGGATCCCGGCGGTCGAAATCCCAACGCCGGAATCCCGACCACACAATCCCGACAGGGGTGGCGAGCGGAACGCGGCCCCTTGCGAGCTCGCTTCGCTCACCACACTCGGCACACTATTATATTCTCCCTCTATGGGTGTCGTGGACATCCACGGAGGGAGAATATGTCGGGATTGTACTGGTCGGGATTCCGGTGTCGGTATTTCAACCGCCGGGATCCCGTCCAGTGGGATCTTGACCGCCTCCCTTATTACCATGTATTTCCAAAGCGTTCGGCATGTAATAGCATGTGTTTCTAAACATGTATGGCTTTATCTGCCTATCTCCAAAACCACAGTTTGTTTTCCTTTGCTCTAGTAGCATTAATAACAACATACTTGCCTACTCTCCCACAAATTGCGGGAGACTTCAGATTTTTAAGGTATCTTCCACACTCACGGAAAAGTAGCCAGATCTCCCACATCCCGACCGCTTCCTAGTGAAGCGGACAGGACGAGGAGACTATGGGGTCTATTTACTAAGCCTTGGATAGAGATAAAGTTGCTGGAGATAAAGTACCAGCCAATCGGCTCCTAACTGCTATACCACAGGCTGTGTTTGAAAAATGACAGGAGGTGATTGGCTGATACTTTATCTCCGGTGACTATATCTCCATCCAAGGCTTAGTAAATAAACCCCTATATCCAGGATTTGCAGTTATTATGGAGCAGGTGCACTAAATGATGCGACTCCCCAGGGGCGTTTTAAGAGAGGAAGGAACCCATGTGCTGACTCCGGGTGGGCCCCCTCCTCTCAACGGCTCCATAGGCTCTGGCACAATGGCGGAGTATTCTACGCACGTCATGGTCTGGAGACAAATTATCTACTGCGCATGCACGGTGGACATTTTGGGAGCGATTTTTTACTGTCATTGGTGCAGCTGTAGCGCCAATTGCAGGACCCCGGAAAGGTGAGTATTAAAACAATATGGTTGCAATGTGTGCGTTGTGGGGCCCCCTGGACCCAGGGGCCCATGTGCACCGCACACATTGCACCTATGATTAAGATGCCTATGTGACTCACATCATTCAGCCACGCCCCCTACCCATAGCCCCATAAATTGCGTCATTTTGATGCAGGACCTGGTGACATGACAGCCCGGCCTCTTCCCCGTGAAGTGGCCAGTAGAGTTTGGAGAGGAGGCCTTAAGATAGAGGTTCCCAAACGCAATCCTCAAGGCACCCCAATGGTCCAGGTTATAAATGTATCCATGCTTGGCCACTGGTGACTTAATTAGCACCTAAGTCAATTTGATTTAACCATCTGTGCTGAGCCATGGATATACCTAAATACTGAGTAGAGTAGAGTAAATAAGATATAAGAGATAAGTATGATAACAATAGTGTAGCTGTAGTGTATGGATTATTTCAGTGCCTGCTCAATACTTCAATAACGTTTTGACCTGTGGGTGTAACCCTATTACACTTTACATACTTATTTTGTCTCCTCTCTGGAAGAAACCCAGATTGAGCTTTTTTAACCTGGCTCCTAAATCTGTCCATGATTCTATGCTGAACATTGTAAATCTGATTTTGTTTTTTTATGCAAGTGATTTTCTTAATGGAGTAAAAAAATAAAATAAAAATAAGGTTATTGGGGGTCATTCCGACCCGATCGCTCGCTGCAGTTTATCGCAGCGGTCGGGTCGGAATTGCGCATGCACCAGCGCCGCAGTGCGCTGATGCCGCAGTGCGTCCGCATATGCCAGACGGCCGAAGGCCGTCGTTGCCTAGCGATTGCCTCTGCCTGATTGACAGGCAGAGGCGGTCGCTGGGTGGGAGGGGGCTGGACGACAGCATTGAGCCGCCGTTTAGGGGGCACAGTCCGGCCAACGCAGGTGTGGCCGGACCGTTGAGGGGGCGGGCCGCAGCGGCTGCGTGACGTCACACGCAGCCGCTGCGACCCGGGCAGCAAAGAGGTTCTCCTGGCCAGCCGCAGGAGCTGCGCTGACCGGGAGTTACTCCTCAAATGCTTTTGCATTTCTGGGGAGGGGGGGGGGGCGGCACTGACATGCGGGGCGGACCCCCATTGTGCAAACTTCCTATTCACGCTGTCAATAAAAACAATAAAAAACAATGAGAGTCCTGAAGTAAGCAGGCTATTTTTTTCAGCTATTAAATGTTTATGTACAAGTGTCATTGTTATTGTTTAGATTTATGATTGAATGATCTTTTATGCACAAATTGCTTCATACTGTACCTTACCTTATGGAATACCTAAAGCTAGGTACACAATGGTCGATGTATAATTCAATTGATCTATGAATGATATACAATTAGCGGATTGGCAGGTATATACACCCAATATCATACCTCCCAACTGTACCACCTGCGGGCTGCAGTGTCCTACGATGGAAAGGGAAGGGGGGGGGGGGGGGGGGGAGTTAGGGGGAACACCCACCGTTGCATCTATTCACAGTGCAGGGAGTGCTTGGGGGCGTGCCCAGCATCTCCGAGATTGGTAAGTGTGTATGCACAGGATCGTTTGTACATATACCTTGCCAATCACTGCATTGGTTGGTGGATCCGTCGGCCAGGTGTGTATCCAGCCTTAGGTTAAGGCCTCGTAATGATTGGCATTTAGATAAACATGTTGAATGTGCAATCTCTGTAATCACAGTGATTAATTTCCTTCCAAGGCACCATCATTTCTCCTGCATGTAGATGCATATCATGCACATTACTTTTGAAGCTGTCACTAATTTTACATGAATCTGTTATTGCTTCATATTTGAATTTTTTATTCTCTATAATCACTTTGATTCATATAATACTGTAATTTCAATAATTGTGGTGCCATCTGCAGGTTATGTTTGGAAAAAAAAAACATGAAACTTTTTGCATTGTTTGCAGTTTTTCTGCGCTCATATATGAAGGATTTTGTATTTTGTGAATAAACCTTATATACTGTATTATGTGATTTATTTGTAATATACTGTATTTTGTGAGTTATTTAGTTTGTATCATTACAGTTACGCTTATGAAACAGGATGGATGCTAGAAAAAAAGGAAGAAATTGGAGCAGAGTAAGAACAGCATAAAAGGGTTCTTGGTGAATATACGTGTGCCACTCCAAACATGGACTTCACTCACCTGTCATAAACATCTTAGTGATATTTGGTGGACCCCTTTCTTTGAAAGTAAAGCATTCATAACCAAGAACCAGAAATAACGACACTGAGACTTGAATTTTGGCAGAAAATTGCTAGCTATTTATTTGTCCCTAACCATTAGGAAACCTGTAAATAAAGAGATTAATTTAATATGCCGCTCCAGCTGGCATATGGTGGCGGCCCAAAAGAACGGCTCAATTAATCTAAATTAACCTTAAATAACTTAACCCTATAAATTTACTAAAAACTTACCATAAACCGGTAATAGGTGACAACTCAACCCCCACAGTGACTACCCACCGCTCCTGGGTGCCCTGCCGCTGCCTTCCCGGACGGGTGGTCAAGCGGCCATAAGTCGATGGAGGTGAGTGCACCTAAACCACAACAAACTGTAAAACACTACAGTTTTCCCTACAATACCAAACTGCCGTTCTTTTCCGCCAATAAATAGCCAACGAAAACAGCCAACAACTTTAAAGCCAAAGCACCACGTGCCAAAATTTCCAACTACCAGGGCGGGAGGGTGGGAAACCAAATCACCAAGAGACTTAAGATGGCTTCACCTTCCCTATATATATCAAGCCCTCCCCCTAAAGAAGGCTGTACTTTCCTCACAGCTAGGTCCACCCCTCCCCAGATGTTTAACTCTTTTCTCTCCTATGCAGTCAATACTCTCTCCTAAACATCTTAGTGATATTTGGTGGACCCCTTTCTTTGAAAGTAAAGCATTCATAACCAAGAACCAGAAATAACGACACTGAGACTTGAATTTTGGCAGAAAATTGCTAGCTATTTATTTGTCCCTAACCATTAGGAAACCTGTAAATAAAGAGATTAATTTAATATGCCGCTCCAGCTGGCATATGGTGGCGGCCCAAAAGAACGGCTCAATTAATCTAAATTAACCTTAAATAACTTAACCCTATAAATTTACTAAAAACTTACCATAAACCGGTAATAGGTGACAACTCAACCCCCACAGTGACTACCCACCGCTCCTGGGTGCCCTGCCGCTGCCTTCCCGGACGGGTGGTCAAGCGGCCATAAGTCGATGGAGGTGAGTGCACCTAAACCACAACAAACTGTAAAACACTACAGTTTTCCCTACAATACCAAACTGCCGTTCTTTTCCGCCAACAGCGAAAGACTCATCCCCAACAGTCTTTCGCACCGCCACCATAAACCTACCCTAACTCCTGCAAAGCGAAACCTAGATCCTCCAGAAAAAACATCATCCCCTCATTGGATAGATGTACTCCATCGCGCCGGAAAAGGTGGCTGTCTCTGAACCGTATCCTCGGGTGGCGAACCACCCTCCCACCGTGGGACAGCACCCACTTTGCCACCGCTCCGTTCACCTTTTTCCGGGCCTCATCAATCTGGCGACCATCCGCCACACCCCTCCAACACAATCTTGGCACCATCATGGAAAAAACCAACACACAATTGGTCCATGCCGCGGTCACCCTTGCCAGATCCTGTATCATGGCCCACCGCAGATCCAAGGATGTCCTCTTCCCCAAGTCGTTGCCACCTAGATGGACAACCAACACCTTAGGGACTCCATGCTTGCTGGCCTGACTCACTAACCTACTCCTCAGCTCACCCCACATCATTCCTCGCCAGCCAAGCCATCTGACACCCTGTACTCCAAGCAATGCCTGAGACCCTTCCGAGGCCACAAACCTGGCCGCCCAATAAATGTAAGAGTGGCCAACCACCCAAATGGTCAAATTGTCGTCAAACCATCCTGAAGGGAAAAAGAGGGGTAGAATTGATTACTAAGAGGCTTATTAATTGTTTATACTGAAGGATCTGCCAAAAAAGAAAACTTTAGATCTCGCTATTGTAGCAGTCACGGCCTAGCCGACTGCACCATGTTTCGTAGCCAATTTAAAAGCGCAATTAAAGACACAAAGGGGAAAGATCAAATAAAACAAACAAAATAAAAAAACAGGGGGGGGGGGGTATAAAATGGGAAACACATGTAATAACTCAGCTGGAGGTGAAACGTAAAGACCTGCTGAGGGACTCTGATTAGACCAAATTAGCCGAATTGTAGATTAGAATTCAGTCCGTCAAGTCAGGCAAAAAATCGCAAATAACTCCAGACCCCCGCTGCCGACTCATGCCAGCAACGGCGAGTAGCTAATCCCTGAGTAGGATAAAACAAAACAAAAGGGGTAACATCAACAGGCGCACAACCATAAATTCACAGAACTGTAACAACATAATACATTGCAAATTTAAACAAAGCACCAAGCGCAAACCGACCGCTCATGTGACGGGGCGAATATATCGTCTATAGCTTGACGACTTCCATCGCCCCACCGCCTGTATTTCAGTTCTGGAGCAACCCGCCGCAGCAGCCGACGTCGCTGCGCCAATGCGAAAGGAATGGGTACCGAAAGCAGTGGGTGGGAGGCCCAAGCCCGCCAAACAGCGACTCAGCATCCATCGAAACTGGTATTTCGTGACTGGCAGCCCATCATAATGCAACAGCCAAGACCCCTCCTTAACGGGTCGCACCACCACGTATTGCCTTGCCAGCCCCACCGGGCAAACGCTCTCCTCCAGCGCTGGGACCATTGTAACCCAGCGTCCTCTCCCCACTTGATCCGTCTTGGAGCGTCGCAACCTGCACAGCAAGGACCTCTCACCCACTACTACGTCTCCGACCAGCATGCGCGAATCTGCTCTCTTGGAAGGCGCTACCAACTCAGAAACTCGAAAGGCCCCGTGGTAAGCCATAGAGAACGCCAAACTAAACAAAAGCGTCTCAAACTTGGACGACGCGACTCGCCCAACTGCCTCGATGACGGCCGGCAACAACGCCGCATCGATGGGCCGCCTCCTATCCGGTGGCGACGGCGCGACTCGCGCCCACCCTTTCATTGCCTTCCGCAGAACCTCGCTTTTTGTTACGTCAGGGACGCCTCGCAGCTTGCAGAAAAACGATATGCCTGCCAAATACCGCGAAACCACTGCTCGTGACCTACCGGAGACGTACAGCTCCCACATAAAAGAAAGCATCAGCCTATGCCTGCTCTTACCTTGATGCTGACGCCCCTGGACAAACTCCTCCCATTCACTCCAAGCTTGTCCGTACACCTTGAGCGTGGCCGGCGCGATTGACCGCAACGCTAGACCCTCCAGTCCGGCCCGATCACCTGCCAAACATAACCAGGACAGTGAAAACCTTGCTCTTCGGCCTCAGGTGCCAAATCCCAAAATCTCTCCCACTGTCCACGCGACAACGCGTCTGCGATTCCGTTTTCCAAACCGGGCACGTGCTGCGCTCGGAACCATAGGTTCCTACGCAAGCATGTCAAAAGCAATTGCCCAAGTACCCGCAGTACCACTAGCGATTTCGCCCTCTGGTTATTAATCGCATGTACCACGCCCAGATTATCGCACCTGAACACTATGCTGCGGTTAGCTAACCGATCGCCCCAAACTTCCAACGCTACCATAATGGGAAAAAGCTCCAGCAGCACCAGATCTCTTGTAAGACCCTCGCTATGCCAGTTTGCCGGCCAAGATGCCGCGCACCACGATCCCTCCAGAAAACAACCGAATCCAGAGGCACCTGCAGCATCAGTAAAAAGCTGCAAACTCTCGCTGTCCACGGCTGGCGCTTGCCATATGCTCACCCCGTTGAAATCCTCCAGGAACGAAGCCCAGACGGCCAAATCCCTTTTTAATTCCGAGGACAATCGAACGAAATGATGCGGCCTGGCACACCCCGCTGTTGCCCTTTCGAGCTTCCGGCAGAAAACCCTGCCCATCGGTATCACCCGACAAGCAAAATTCAGCATGCCCAGCAAGGACTGCGCCTGCCGCAGCGTGACTTTACGCGAGCCGCTGAAACGGCAAATAGTTTCGCGGAGCTTTGACACTTTGTCTTGGGGCAGGCGACACTCTCCCGCCACGGTGTCAATTTCAATCCCCAAAAATGATAGACAGGAGGCCGGACCCTCCGTTTTATCCCTGGCTACCGGGACACCGAAGTGGTAAAAAAGGGCTCGTGTGCTAAACAGCAAGTCGCCGCATCTTGTGTCAGTAGCCGGCCCCGCACACAGGAAATCATCGAGGTAATGTGCCATCCCGTGACCGCCTGACGCAGACTCCACGCACCAATGAAGAAAAGTGCTAAAGCGCTCGAAAAACGAGCATGAAACGGAACATCCCATCGGCAGACATTTGTCGATGAAATACTCCGCCCCAATCCGAAAACCCATAAAGCGAAATGAGTCCGGATGCAATGGCATTAATCTAAAGGCTGACTCAACATCAATCTTAGCCATGAGGGCCCCGCTCCCCAGCTGCGGACCATCTCCAGCGCCTCGTCAAATGACTGATACACCACCGAGCAATGAGCCGGTGGTATTGCGTCGTTGACCGATGCCCCTGGCGGGTAAGAAAGATGCTGAATGAGCCGAAAAGCGCCCGGAGTCTTCTTTGGAACCACCCCGACCGGGGAGATGACCAAGTCATCCACCGGGGGTGACTTAAACGGCCCCTCCATCCTGCCCAACCTGACCTCCTTATCCACTTTCTCCCGTAACACAGACGGCAAGGCTCGGGCGGACTGAAGGTTCCTGTGCGCGCGCACTGACACTTCGCTTGCAACAGGCAAGAGAAAACCGAACTTAAAACCGTCTAACAAAAACTTTGCATCCCTTTTATTAGGATACAGACCCAACCATTTACCCATAGTTTCCAACTTAACTGGCGTTGGTGCTCTGCTGAGCGGTCCCGCTCGCGGCCTGCTTAGGGTAGGGTTGTTTCCCCCGATTGCCTTGTCGTCCCCCTTTGAAACAAGAGGAGGCTGGGTGGGTTCCACCGCACTGCTGGCAAGAGTGGCGAAAACGACACTGTTTGCCAAATGAACATGTTCCGCTGTTAAAAGCGAAACATTTCCCCCGAGGGGCAGACCGCCCGCCCAGGCGAACGGCCAACCCGCCTGTCTTGGTAAATCCCCCGTCCGCGCCCGTTCCCTGCGCTGACGACCCCCCGCGGCGCCCACCCGTTCCCTGCTTCTGGGTCTCTTCCTCCCGCTGGGATGCCCGGGTCACTTTGAGCCAGACCTCCACGTCTTTGAACCCAAAGTCCATGACCCGTAACCCGTCCTGCTTCTCCCGAAACTCTTGGTCATATCGCCGCCATTCCGAGCCCGAGGATGTGCGCTGCATGTCGTGCACGAGATGAAGGTACCGGATGATATTCATGTGTTCTTCCGGCCTATCCTCCAAATAGCAAGCCGCAAACACCCAAAATCCGGCCAGCCAGTTATCAAAAGACCTGAAAGCTTCTGCCCCCATGCCCTTCGCAGCGGCCGCCGCTTTGTAATCCTTCTTCATGGCCTTAGTCAAACCGAATAAGTCCACAAAGTCACCCCTACGTATCTTTTTGCGGCAGCTGTCTCGCAGCCCCCGCATAACTGCGGTGTACTCGCAGCGCACTACCCCCGGCAGGTCTCGCCTCTTCTTTGCCCTACGCTCCTCTTCACTAATTCGCCTGCGCCGCTTACGCCTTTTCTGCTGTTTTGCTGCCCTTTTGGCAAGTTTCTCGGCCTCCTTCCTTGCCCTAGCAGCACTATCAGCGTCGGACGCTTGCGACGCCAATGAGGAGGATGAGGAGGAGGACGAAGAGCTACGCGAACTCGAGCTTGCGGTGGAAATTGAAATAGACTGTACCAACTCACCGGATGCCGTCGACCTCTCCGACCCGGATTGTTCGTCGTCTTCATTCCAATCGTCGTCATCCGCGAAGTCTGCCGAATCCCTTTCACCTTGGTCCTCTGTGGAAGACAAAACAAAAGAGGGCCCGGCCCGCGCATGCGGCGCACGCCGGGCACCCCGTGTGGAATGCGCAGTGACCGTGTTCCCCTGCCTCTCACGGTCTGATCCTAGCTCCAGTTCCGCCGCGGCAGCCCCCAGCTCTCGGCAGGCTCGTGCCACTCGCTGCGCCGCTGATGCCCTGCCATTGCCTGACCGCCTGCGTCCCGTTGCCTGGCCGAAATCCGCCGTCGCCCTAGGGGAGGCCACTGCAGCTAATGGCCCAAGAGCCTCCACCACCGTGGCCAGTGCCGACGCCATGGCCCCAGGAGGATCCCATGCGGCGCGACCCCCGGAGACGCCGCCCGAAGGACGACCGGTCCTTGATTGGGCGCGAGCCCGCGCCCACCGACCGCCCGACGCGCCCAGGGGACCCTGCCCCTCATGCTCCAACCCGAAGGCAAGAGCCCCCCGGCCGGCCCAGCCGCTCTCCCTCTCCGATCCTTCCCCTTCCCTATCCAGGGAAGCAGAAGAATCCCCCGGTCCCGGGGAGGACCCGCTGTCGTGCGCAGCGGCCCGGGCCGCGGCCCTGCGGCCGCTGACCCATTCCCTATCTACCCTCCTGCCGCGGGACCCGCTGCGTCCTGCGACGGTCACAGGGACCTGCTGCCCCCCCGCGCGAGCTCCCCCGCGTGTCACCTGACCAGCGGAGAGTGCACCCGCATGCTGCTGGCGGCCACCCCTTGCCGGTCTTGTTGTGCCCCCATCACTTAATGCCCTGTCCATGTGCCCAGCGCTGCCTCCCCGAGGCATCCGCTGCACCCCCCTAATATGGCCTCTCCCCCTGCCGAACTCCGGCAGCTAGGGAGAAGAAGAGGGTGACCTGAGTAAAGCTGGCGCCGCTGCGCGCGCACGTGCGCGGCCAGCGGCGTCCGGAGCGAGCGTGGGCGCGCGCGCACCTCGAGCGCGCGTCCCACGTCCTCCCGCCAACAACCTCCCGGACTGCTCCTCTTCCCCGGCCGCCACGCGAGGCTCCTGAATAGTCCCCGCGCGGCGACCGCCAGCTCCCTCCAACGTCCTCTCCCCCCGCCCGGCCCGAACGGCCGACCGCGGCGAGGAAGGAGAGACAGTGTCTGCCGCTCTTGGGCGCCCCCCGCGGCGCGTATGCGCGCGCCCGCGGGCGCCCGCCATGATCCCGGGCTCATCAGCTCCCGGCGGGGACGGCCGCCGCCCGCCGATGCTCGAGCGGCCTGCAGGGACCCCTGGTCCCCCACGCCGCCCCCGTCTGGCCGGAGTGCCCGACTCGGCACCCGGCGGCGAGTCCGCCCGGGCCCCGCCAGCGCTGCCTGCGGCCGCATTTGATGAGGCCCTAGGGGACGGAGCCCCGTCCCTCACGCCGCCCACCGCCGCCTCAGGGCCCGCTCTGCCGTCCGACCCACGGTAACGAGCCGGGGCCCTTAGCACGCGCTGGGGGCGAGCGGACATGCCCGCAGACACAAATACCGGGAGGGTTAAGTGAATAAAGGTGGCTGAATAACTGTAGGCTGTGGTGTGACTTGATCTTGTGACTGTGTGCACTGCAGTCCAGGTGCTTAGTGCATGAGCCACAGAAGCCTATCTGAATTAAATAACAAGGGGATACTGGAGAGGAGAGTACCAAAGACAGGGCACACTATACACCAGTGAACAGCAAGAGTCACCCAATAGTAAGATTAGCTGGCACTGCAGCACTTACCTAAACCAAATCACCAAGAGACTTAAGATGGCTTCACCTTCCCTATATATATCAAGCCCTCCCCCTAAAGAAGGCTGTACTTTCCTCACAGCTAGGTCCACCCCTCCCCAGATGTTTAACTCTTTTCTCTCCTATGCAGTCAATACTCTCTCCTTATTGTTATCAGTGGCCACATATAATTAACAATTACCAAAAAACACAAAAAACATTATTCGCTTAGACAAGATTCTACCCTACTCCTTCCTGCACTACCCAGCCACACACTTATCACATCCAGGACCTCCCCGGACCCACAGATTGGACAGTCGCTACTTGGTTACAGTCCCTGACTGTGTTTATGCCATACCATACTTAGAGGTACATTTACTAATCAGTGATAAGAGTGGAGAAGTGAGCCAGTGGAGAAGTTGCCCATGGCAACCAATCAGCACTGAAGTAACATCTATAATTTGCATACTATAAAATGATACAGAGCTGCTGATTGGTTGATGGGGAAATTTCTCCACTGGCTCACTTCTCAGCTCTTATCACTACTTAGTAAATGTACCTCTTACTGTACTATCCTTTCTCTCCATGAGTTGTAAGCACTGCGTCTTCTGGGGTTGGGGCTGCATAACTGGCTGCTGGGATCCCAGCGGTCAGCATACCAACCCTGGGATCCCGGCTACAGAATGCCTGTGGGGGGCACAACTAAGCCCCTGCTGGGCTCACTGCGCTCGCCACAGGTTCTATTCCCACTCTATAGGTGTGCCGGATTCTCAAGCACTCAGGTTCTCGGCGTCGGCATGCTGACCGTCGGGATCCTGAGCGCCGGTCAGCTAACCGCATCCCATCTTTTTAGCAGGCCAAGGACCACATCATCTTGGACTCATGGTGGATCAGTGACCGGAATGGTCTGTGTCAACATTTATGACAAGGGATATTGGTGTCATTGGGCTACATTTGAAACATAGACCACATAAATCACTTATCATTACAAGTGAAATCAGTCAATTCCCTACTTGCTCAAGATGACCGAACCCTGTCTGAAATAACAAATGTAAGTCGTGAACATCCTCAATGGTCATGTAATGGTAAATGTTAAAGCTGTGCCCGCTGAGAAGTGTTCCAAAGATTTTCTATTCAATGTATCATATGTTATGTGGCTGTGATTGCAGTGGTAATAGCCTAACTGTAAGCAGTAAATCATTAATATAAGCTTGATTGACAGTGTACAGGCCAAATGAATAATACTATGGGACCTGTGAAATGCAAGCTCCGATGAGATTCTAGTGAGTCTGCACTAGGGTTGCTATATTTGAAAAATAAAAAAACTGGGTCACATCTGCGGGAATTCCACCAGTGCAGTCAACCCGCACCACACCCTGGGGCAGATGTATTAACCTGGAGAAGGCATAAGGAAGTGATAAACCATTGATATGTGCAAGGTGATAAAGGCACCAGCCAATCAGCTCCAATATGTAAATTAACAGTTAGGAGCTGATTGGCTGGTGCCTTTATCACCTTGCACATATCACTGGTCTATCACTTCCTTATGCCTTCTCCAGGTTAATACATCTGCCCCCCTATTACATAAACACCATAATATGTGAATTATATTGCTGTGTATGCAAAATGCATGCTGTACATAGATTTTGGACATTGTTGGAGAATTTAAAGTTCACAGTTTATCAAAGCTAGAGAACACCACCCTTCTCCCTGGACAATTCATCTCATTCTTTACTCATGATATAAGCCTTATCTGCAAAGGACATATGTATGAAGATGCTGATGTGGATAGTAGCAAATTATACTTACCGATAATTTCATTTCTTCGAGATACTCCATGGCAGCCATTACTCTGGGATTTATCCCTACTCCTAGATTTTAGACAGGAAGTTTTTTCTATTTTAGGCTCCGCCCCTCTGGGAATATAGGTCCGACCGCCCCTGGCTTCCCCAGTCTTTGAGTGTCTCCTTAACGGAGCCTAAGAAAAAAAAAAAAACAAAGATATATTGAGGTGGGAAAAACTAGGCTGCCATGGAGTATCTCGAAGAAATGAAATTATCGGTAAGTATAATTTGCTACTTTCTTCTACGCTACTCCATGGCAGCCATTACTCTGGGATATACCAAAGCATCCTAGTAGGGAGGGAAATAAACCACACAGAGCCCAAATAATGCTTAAAGTAAATTTTTATGCAGTTGCCTCCTTCAGTACTGCTTCTCCAAAGTGACCACCAGAGACATCTAAGCCATAGTGTCTGGTGAATGTATGGATGGACGACCATGTCGCTGCCGTACATATCTCTTTTATCGACACCTGCGCTCTTCTTGCCCAGGATGTAGCCACAGCCCTCGTAGAGTGTGCCTTAATGTGGTCTGGAACTGGTCGACCATTTTCTTGATAGGTGAATGCAATCAATTCCGTGATCCACCTAGCAATCGTGTTTTTAGAAGGTGATTCACCTTTTTTGACACCAGAGTGTAGAACGAACAGATTCTTAACTTTCCGGAAGTCTTTCACTCTCTCTAAGTATATAGAGACTGCCCGCAAGACATCCAGCATATGCAGTCTTTCTTCGAAATCATCCGTTGGGTACGGAAAGAAAGATGGTAGAATGATCTCTTGACTCATATGGAAGTTTGATACTACTTTTGGCAGAAAATCAGGATTATTCCTTAATATTATTCTGTCTGGAAGAATATTCAGGTAGGGCTCCTCAGCCCAGAGAGCCTGTAGTTCTCCAACCTTTCTCGCCGAGGTTATTGCTGTGAGGAAAACTACTTTCCAGGTAAGCATTTTTAAAGAGATTTCCCGCAGAGGTTCGAAAGGTGAATCCATCAGCGTATTCAGAACAAGGTTCAGATCCCAGGTTGGCATAACTGATCTGACTCTAGGACGTTCCCTCTTGATGGCTTGACAGAATCTCTGTACCAGGTTATCCTCCGACAACTTCCTATCCAGCAATATACTTAAGGCTGATATTTGCACCTTGATGGTTGATACTGCAAGTCCCATCTGAAAACCTTCGCTTAGAAACTGCAGTACCTGCGGAACTTCAACCTTAGCGATTTCGGCGTCATCTCCCAACCAATCGCCAAACTTTCTCCACACTCTATAATAGGATTTTGAAGAGATGTTCTTCCTTGCTTTCATAAGTAAGGTGACAACCTGTTCTGAAAGGCCTTTACTTTTCAGGATTGACCTCTCAACTTCCACGCCATCAAATGAAGACTCTGTGGGTTCGGATGACAGACTGGTCCTTGTCGTAGTAACTCTGGTTCTACCGGTAAGATCCATGGACCCTGTATCGCCATTCTGAGGACTGTGGGAAACCACACTCTGTTTGGCCAATGGGGTAGAACTATTATAACTACCGCTTTCTCCTCTCTGATTTTCCGTAGAACTCGAGGTATCATTGGTAGTGGAGGGAACACATAACTGAGACTGAAGTTCCACCTCTGGGAGAGAGCATCTGTCCCGCTGGATTTTGGGGACCGGTACCTTGAAAAGAAATGTTCCACTTTCGTATTCTGGGAGGTGGCCATCAGGTCTATCTGAGGGTACCCAAACCTCTGTGTTATTAAGTGGAACACTTGAGGATTCAGCTCCCATTCTCCTGGTAATACATCGTGTCTGCTCAGGTAATCCGCCACTAAGTTGGACTCTCCTGGCACATGAAGGGCTGTTATGGACTTTAGATTTTGTACTGCCCAATCCAAAATCTTTGCTACTTCCACCCATAGATCTCGACTTCTGGTACCTCCTTGTCGGTTTAAATATGCCACGACTGTCATATTGTCCGAGAACACTCTCAGATGAGACTGCACCAGCAACGTCTGAAAACAACGTATCGAATTCCACACTGCCCTCATTTCTCGCTTGTTGGAAGATATGAGTTTTTCTTGGGTGGACCATGACCCCTGGCATGTGTGACTTAACAGATGACCTCCCCAACCTGTGGCACTTGCATCTGTTGTCAAGACAGCGTACTTGGGTTGCGCTAAAGACACTGACCTCTGACTTAGACTCTGGTCTATCCACCAATCCAGGGACTACTTTGCTCCTTGAGTGAGGATTATCTTGTGGTCTAGGTCTCTGCCTATACGGACCGCTCTGATTATGTCCCACTGGAACGTTCTCATTTTCCACCTGGCCCAGGGTACTACTTCTATCGTAGAAAACAACATCCCCACAAGACGCAGGCCCAGATGGAGTGAAATGCTGTGCTCTACCTGAACCAGGGATGAGAGATCTTGAATCTTTTTGCATCGGTCTTCTGACAATGCTACCGTGTACTTCTTTGAATCTATCCAAACTCCTAGGAACTGAAGACCTTGTGTTGGATCTAGCTTGCTCTTCTTCCAGTTCACTAGCCAACCATGAGCCTGAAGAATCTGAAGAGTCTTCTGTACCGTTGCTATTAGAATCGCTTTCGCACTTGCACAAATCAGCAAATCGTCCAGGTACGGCCACAATGCTATGCCCGTCACTCTCATATGTGCCACTAGAGCTAGAAGCACTTTCGTGAAAACTCTTGGTGAGGAAGACAGGCCGAACGGCAGGCAGGTGAATTGAAGATGTTTTCCAAGGACGTAAAACCTTAGAAACCTCTGGTCGTCCCTGTGAATTGGCACATGAAAGTAGGCGTCTTTCAGATCTATAGAGGCCATAAAGTCTTCCTGCTTTATCCCTAATAATATGGTCTTCAATGTTTCCATGTGAAACCGTTTCTTTATAAGAAATTTGTTTAAACTTCTTAAATCCAGAATTGCCCTGAATTCCCCTGATGGTTTCTGAATCAAGAACATCCTGGAATAAAAACCTCTTCTCTCCTCTGCCACTGGTACCTTTACAACTGCATGTGTTTTGATGAGGTTTTTTAGAATATCCTGAAAGGCTATTATCTGTTCTTTTGACGTTAGAATTTTTTACTTTACAAAATTCCGCCCCGTCGGCTTCTTTATAAATTCTATGCGATAACCCTGGGAGATTACTTTTAATACCCAGGCTTCCTGAGTTTACTCCTGCCACTGATCCGCAAATTTCATTAATCTGCCTCCTACTGGCACAGCACTCCGGGGCATCATATAGTCAGAATTTTCTATTTCCTCTTCTGCCAGACTGACGAAAGGACTGCCTGGTAGTCGTTGGAGTGTATCTACCATACTGCCTACCTGGCCTGTATGATCTGGCTTCCTTAAACTGCTGCTTAGGTGAAGAAGCCCTAAACCTTGCCTTTCTATCATATGGCAGCTTCGCGGATTTACCGCCTGACATGACATTGATTATGGACTCCAGCTTACTTCCGAAGAGGCGAGATCCTTCATAAGGAAGAGCTACCAATCTATTTTTTGAGTGGACGTCTGCTGTCCAGGTACTCAGCCACAGTGACCTTCTAGCCGCTACACCTGCTGCTAATGATTTTGCCGCATACTCTACTACCTCAAGAGAGGCCTCACACAGATATTCCACCGCCTTCAGTATCACGGCCAGGTCTTTCTGCAGGTGATGTCTGGATACCTGATCCTCCAAATCACGATTCAGGTTGTTCCCCCACAGTCTCAGGGTTCTGGTTGTTGAC
This sequence comes from Pseudophryne corroboree, assembly GCF_028390025.1. Taxonomy (NCBI): domain Eukaryota; kingdom Metazoa; phylum Chordata; class Amphibia; order Anura; family Myobatrachidae; genus Pseudophryne; species Pseudophryne corroboree. Next base: position 137,259,660 of record NC_086451.1, read on the forward strand.
GCCATCGCTACCCCAGCCTTTAGCGTCACTGCTGATGCTTTGTGGACTTTTTTCAAGGAACTCTCAACCTTCTTGTCCATTGCATCCTTAAGCACCGCACCGTCTTCCAACAGGATGGTGGTTTTGGAAACAACTTCTGCTACTGCAGCATCCACTTTAGGCAAATCGCACCATTTAATAAATTCCTCATCATGTACCGGAAACATACGCTCCAACCTTTTCATATAATTGAGACGCTTGTCCGCAGTCTGCCACTGCACTGACATAATCTCCTTCAGCACTTTATGCACCGGAAAACATTGGCTTCTCTTAATCCTATCCTCAAATAAAGGATCCTGAGCATCATCCTCCTGTGCTTCATCCTTAATATTTAAAGCTCTATAGTACATATGCTTGAGTAAGCTATCCACTATATCCAAATTAAACAACCTATCTGGCTCCTGAGCCTCCTCCGACTCTGCCGGAGAGGGACTATCAGCATAATCCAATACAACGAGACTATCCGAATCCTCTGCAACATCTAAACTTGTCTGCGACCTGGACCTTTTAGCCCCCTGAAGCTCCTTTAATTCATCCTTTGTTACAAATGACTTTTTCATCCATTCCATCAGATCCTGAATTTGCTTAGATTGGCCCTGGGATGCTTCACAATCATCACATAACTTGCTATGTTTATCTCCAGAAAAGCTTTTTCTACATCCAGAACAAGCCAAATGATGCTTCTTTTTACATGTTCTTTTCCTAGGAACTTCAGACACACTGCAACCAAAGCAAATAATATCCTAAACACCCTAACTACATAACATAATAAGTGCCCTAAATGAGACTGCTTACCATTCCTGGGCACATGTAGGCGTGGAGGGAGACATCTCTTTATCCATGCTGACAAAATCTTCAGTAATTCTTTCCCAATTCTTATTTATTCCCTTATATCTGGGAACACTAACCTCTGCTTCTCTCTCACTCTCAGCGGTGGACCGCGCCATCTTTATTCCTCTCTGACTCTCAGCCTCCGGGCGGCGCATGCGCAGACTGAATCGCGGCACTTCCGGGATTTCGGCCGCGCACTTCCGCCCGCCGCATCCAGCGCTGCATCCGCCCTCCAGGCTCAGAGCTGCTTCCGCCCTCCAGCTCCAGCACCTCGGCGGTCACCAGCGGCCATGGGAGCGGAGACACAGGGCTCATCATCCGGGCGGCAACGTTTTCACCTCACAGGCCACAGGTATATAGCGGTGCCAACTATTTCTACTACCACAGGCAGTAATTATAGTTTTTCATTAAAGTAGCAGCATTCACATTTGTACTGCCACAGGCAGTAATTATATATGTTCCATCCATTATTTGTACTGCCACAGGCAGTAATACAATGCTCCTCCATGGGTCCCGGGTGCCAAACCCCTTCCAGCCGCGGCTCACAGAGGCGCATTAGGCCGGGAAAAATCCTGGTAAGCCTCATATTTGAAAAATAACAAACAACTACACTGTCACTATCTAAGGAGACAGGAAAAAGACTGGGGAAGCCAGGGGCGGTCGGACCTATATTCCCAGAGGGGCGGAGCCTAAAATAGAAAAAACTTCCTGTCTAAAATCTAGGAGTAGGGATAAATCCCAGAGTAATGGCTGCCATGGAGTAGCGTAGAAGAAAAATAAATGTCATCCTGTTGACCATTCTCTTTCAGTCAAGTAGTTTCTGATTATTGTCTATAGTGATATCTGTAATCATTTAGATTAATTTAGGTAATTGCAGGAGAGATACATTGGGGGAGATTCAATTGTTTGAAAAGTCAGTGGGGTGTCTGTTTTTTTCCTATCTAATAGACAGGAAAAAAACAGACACCCAACCGACTTTTCAAACATTTAAATTCCCCCCATTGTATGTTATATACTGTATGAGACAGATTGGCTGCTTATGGCGCCTTTGCGTACCTCTGAGTCCGAACATGACCCTTTCCAGAAGGGACAAAATGCTCTGGTCCTGAACTTCAATCTTAATTTATGATGGCTCTCACCTGTGTTGAATGAATTAATTGATAAGAAAGGTTTTTCACCACAGGTGATGGCAATCAGAAATTAAGGGAAGTCCATGAACAAAGCATTTTGTCCCTCCTGGAACAGCTACTGTCAGCTTCTGGTCAAAGGCAACCCGTTCAGGGGGGTACTCACGGAGAGATCCATGCTTAAAATCTAAGCAATCTGGCTATATTGCTTAGAAGTTAAGCACTGATCTCTCCGTGTGTACCCCCCACAGCGATAGCGATGCGCTGCCCCGCGCGTCGCTATTGCTGATGCTAGATTGGCGGTTCGCTCAGCACACATCTCCCCCCACATCTCCCACGTGAGTATGGCCCTTATGTGTAAAAGACTTTTCCTGATAACAAACAATTACACTGAAGATTAAAATAATCAGAAGGCTGCTTTAAGTCTCTACATAAATACAGGTTGAGTATCCCATATCCAAATATTCCGAAATACGGAATATTCCGAAATACAGAACTTTTTGAGTGAGACTGAGATAGTGAAAATTTTGTTTTCTGATGGCTCAGTGAACACAAACTTTATTTAATACACAAAGTTATTAAAATTATAGTTTTAAATGACCTTCAGGCTGTGTGTATAAGGTGTATATGAAACATAAATGAATTGTGTGTATGCACACAAAATATTTGAATGCACAAAGTCATAAAAAATATTGGCTAAAATTACCTTCAGGCTGTGTGTATAAGGTGTATATGTAACATAAATGCATTCTGTGCTTAGACTTGGGTCCCATCGCCATGATATCTCATTATAGTATGCAATTATTCCAAAATGCGGAAAAATCCGATATCCAAAATACCTCTGGTCCCAAGCATTTTGGATAAGGGATACTCAACCTGTATAAATAAATGGAAAGAATAAAAACACAGCATTCCTGAAAGAAAACTCCCAACATTCACTTGCTCGTGGCTTGTTTATTATACTTCAAATACTTAATTTTCCTTGTGGGCGGCAAGAAAATCACTGCAGCTGACGTCATGGCACCAGGGACCATGGGTGTCGGTGATGCGTTGTCAGGTTTCGGGGTCTTACCGTCAATGCTGGGTTCCGTGGTCTCCCTGTCCGGGTCTTGGCAGTGCATGGGCTGCAGGCAGCCAGTTGCTGCTCTGTGTGAGGGGCAGCAACAAGACTGATGGAGGCTGCTGGAGTGGGCATTGGAGCTCAGTGAGCAGGGATTCAGCAGGGAAAAGGAGCTTTCTCTTATATGTCTGCAGTTATGGGAGCTGCCATGTTGGAGACTAGTGCATGCAGTGTAGCCAATAGCAGTGCTTCCCCTTTTAAAAGGGGTTGGCTTTGAATCAAACACTGTTGCTCTTCCTGAAAGGTGCTTCTGCTCTGTGCTCCTGTGGGCATTAGGTTGCTCAGTGCTTTGAGTCCCTGGAAGTCTCCTGCCTTGGTCATCTGCTCGTCATTCCGCTTCTCCGCTTCTCTCCGTAGTCTGATCCAGAGTCCGGCGCCGCTTCCCGCGGCTACTAGCTTGCCAGGTGGAATCTGCCGGTAATCCGGTGCTGTTGGTGGTTCCTTGGGATCTCTGCCCAGTTGCCAAAAGTTCAGTTTTCATAGTCTGAGTTCTTCAGTCACGTCTTCCAAGAATCCAGTTTCAAAGTCTGAGTTCTTCAGTCATGTCTTCAAAGATTACAATTTCAAAGTCTGAGTTCTTAAGTCACGTTTTCCAAGTATCCAGTTCTCTTAATTCTTGTCTTTGACCTGCAGCAACTACAGTCTACACAGATATTGTCTCCAAGTCCCAGTCATCAAGTACCCAGTCTTCACAGTTGTAGTCTATAACTCCCAGCTATCAAGTAACCTGTCTTTACAGTTCCAGTGTCCAAGTCATAGTCATCCAGTGTCCAGTCTTCACGATTATAGCCCTCTAGTCACAGTTATCCAACTCTCAGTCTTCATAAATATTATCTCCAAGCTGCAGTAATCTAGTACCAGCCTTTGCAATTATTATCTTCTTGCTACAGTAAGCACGCTCCCTAACTTCACAGCAACAGTTATTTCTTTCCAGTGTCATAGTGTGCCTATCGTTCTACCCTGGAAGTCCATGAGGAGGAACTATGGGGGTAATTCAGATCTGATCACTGTTGTGCATTTTCGCACAGCGTGCGATCAGATCCGAACTGCGCATGCGCCTAAGCCGCAATGCGCCGGTGCGTCACACAACAGCAACGGGCATTGGTGCCCAGTGACGAGATGGAGCAAAAAAATGAACGCACGGAAATGGCCGTTAGTGGGTTTCAACTGACCGTTTTCCAGGAGTGTCCGGAAAAACGCAGACAGGCTCAGGCGTTTTGAGGGAGGGTGTCTGATGTCAGCTCCGGCCGCGATCAGTAGAATTCTATCACAACGGCTGAGTGAGTCCTGGGCTGCGCAGAGACTGCACAAACTGATTTTTGTACAGCTCTGCTACAGAAACAAACGCACACTTGCACAGGCTTTTCCCCTCCCCCTGTAGGCGGCGGCTATCTGATCGCAGTACAGCAAAATACACAGCCCAGCAATCAGATCTGAATTACCCCCTATATCCTTCCTCCACATCTTCTTTCGTCAGTGGCCTCTGCCACCTCCGCTCAAACCCATTCGTTGGATACTACATTCCAGCCTGACCTGACTTGCGTCACATGACCCAGCCCAGTACTTCCTGTCTTCTGTCCTCTGTTATTGACGACATGACTGGTGTCTTCCACCCACACATCATGGCCACTTCTCCAGCCTCCCCCTACAAATCTGGAAATCTTGGTCATCCCGAAAATAATTTTTGGGACACCAGGGCTCAGGCCACAGTACCGTTTATTCAACATTTGCAGGTATGGTAAGAATTAAAGAAACACACAATGATTTTACTTTGCTTTGATAATTATTTAAATTTCAACGATGATTACTGTAATATTGTTTGACAACAACAGCAACTCCGTTCAGCAGAGAGAAACCCCATATTGCATCAATAAAGTGACCCTTTAGGCAGTCTGACATGTTCCAGGTGATGTTCTACTTTATTGAGAAGGTAAGCATGGCTCTATGATCTAAGTCACAAGTTCTCAAACTTGGTCCTCAAGACCCCAAACAGTTCACGTTTTCCAGGTCACCTAGCTGGGTACAGGTGTACGACCAACTGTTACATTTCAAGATCCACAGGTGATCCACATGAACTGTTTGTGGTCCAAGTTTGAGAACCACTGATCTAATTACTTACTGTTGCATAACTGGCATTCTATCACTCTACAATGTGGAACAATAGCAATGATCAGTTTTTATGTTCTGAATTGGCCATCACAGCTGTTAAACAATGTCCTAATAATGAAAACCTATTTCTTGTGAATGTGTCGCTGACATTTTCAAAGCCCTAAGTGTGAAAAGTTCATTAGTCAAATCTGTGACTAAGGGGATAATGAAGAAGAGAACAATGGATGAGAATGAGGAAGCAGAAGATATGGGAGAATGAAAAAGAGGAGGACTAAGGGAGAACAGGGAAGAGAAGGCCTGGGGGAGAATGAGGAAACAGAATATAGATGTCAGGTTCTGAGTTTGTTGGGTAGAACTGCCTTGAACTGGAGCGTATGAAACGTGAGTGCTTGAGATGTACTATTAACACACTGAATAGAATCAATCTACATACACACTAGGGACATGTTTATCTGCTATTTGTGCTGAACAATTGGACTCAGTCCGTAGTAGCAGTTCTGTATATCTGGAATACAGATTATTGCAGATAGTGGGCCTAATTCAGACCTGATTGAACGGCTAAGATCAGTTACTAAGACATGCGGGGGGACGCCCAGCACAGGGCTAGTCCGCCTCGCATGTCTGGCCCTCCCCCCTCCCCCACACAAGTACTAAAGCATCGCACAGTGGCGATGTTTTTGTACTTGATGAGTAGCTCCCTACCTGCGCAGCTCATGCGCGCTGGCAGGGAGCTACCCGTTGCTGTCCAGGTCGTAGCGGCTGCGTGTGATCTCATGCAGCCGCCGCGGCTCGCCCCGCATGGTCCGGACCCATTTGCGTTGCCCGGACCGCGCCCCCAAAATCCCTGCCAAACTGTCAATCAGGCAGAGGCAATCGCTGGGCTGAGATGGCCATGGGTTGTCTGGCATGCGCCGGCACAGTGCGGCGCCGACGCAGTTCAGACCTGATCGGCTGCTCTGCGAAAATGCACAGCAGCGGTCAGTTTTGAATTAGGCCCCGTGTTAAAGACTGTGGGCCTAATTCAGATCTGACCGCAGCAGCAAGTTTGTTAGCAGTTGGGCAAAACCATGTGCACTGCAGGGGGGGGGGGGGCAGATATAACATGTGCAGAGAGAGTTAGATTTGGGAGGGGTGTGTTCAATCTGAAATCTAAATTGCAGTGTAAAAATAAAGCAGCCAGTAATTACCCTGCACAAAGACAAAATAAGCCACCCAAATCTAACTCTCTCTGCAAATGTTATATCTGCCCCACCTGTAGTGCACATAGTTTTGCCCACCTAAGCTCAGTGCCCTGAGCTAAGCTCAGTGCCCTGACACTTTTAGAAGAAAAAAAATCAATTCGGTAGCACTGAACCATTGATGGTGGGAAACCATCTGGTTCTCCCCCATCGATAGTAAAAGTATTCGACATCAGTCATAGACATACGATGATTTTAAATCATCAATGGTCGATGGCCACAGTGTCGGACTGGTGCATGTAGGGCCCACCGGGGGAATGCAGTGGTAGGGGCCCATGTTTAGAGGTGTAGCCAGTCTGCAGAGGGGGTGTAGCCTGCCGCCTCATTGGTTTGACCAATGATCAGAGCGTGCAATGTCTGGGCCTTTCATAAATATACACAGTAAATTCAGCTGCTGCATGCATGATAATGTACCAGATAACTTATCAGCAATGCACTCTAGAAAATGCACTATAGTACAGTATAAGGTAACATATGTATAATGTATAATTCAAGTGCACAGTCTGGAACCTGATCCTTAGAACAGGAAGTGGGCCGCCAGGCAGTGGGGCCTACCGGTGGTTTCCCCTGTACCCCTGTGGGCCAGTCCAAGCCTGGATGGCCATCCCTAGCTACCCCTAGGCAACAAGCATTCCCTAAGGCAACGAGCAATCCCCGTGGCAACAAGCATGGATCCCAGAGCATAAAACCCCTGTCAAAAAGCATGACACAGCGCGTGAAACCCCTGGCAACGCGCATGAAAACCCTGGCAATGCGCATGAAACCCCTGGCAACGCGCAGTTAAAAAAAAATAAAAACCTGCCCTGGGAGGTGTGACCAAATTCCAAAAACCCTCCACTAAAAGTGTTAAATCTGGTGGCGGAGGTTCACTAGAGACCTATGTCCTAAGCTTCCAGATATCAAATGATGGATATGCATTTTATGTGAAATATTCGCCTGTCGGCAGATTAAACAGTGCCTGTAATGTGGCAAACAAAATAACTGAATATCCCTGCAATATGTCTGCAATTTGATATATTCCCTTATTGCACCATGAGTTGTGGTTACTATCGGGATTCAACCTAACAAGAGCCCTAACCCGTTGCTCAAAGACACTTATTTATCCCACGTTTTAAGGTAATCAAGAATAGCTTGAGGAGTGTTAGTAGTTAAAGGACGTATCTGTCTGGGGGTCCATAACAAACACTTTTTCTAGATCAACTCATGATTTTATGCCAGGTGCTACCGAACAGTCGCTGAGTTGAGTCACTAAACGAGCCACTTGATAGTCTGGCAAGCTTGGGACCACCAGGCCCCCATGTTTTTTGGACCTAAACAATCTTGAAAATGCCAGTTTTAGGGACTTACTTTTTCATATATATTTTAAGATCGACTTATGAACAGAATCTAGATAGCATGTTGATGTAAGGTATTGTACAAAATAAGTACATCTGTTTATCGCCAAGGGCTAGACAACACCAGTAGGACCATCAATCTGATCCACTACATTAACCGGTCTCAACTATCTTCGGTGATCATGGCGATGGATGTAGAGAAAGCATTTGACCGAGTTTCTTGGTCATTTCTGTTCCACACCCTTTAAGCTTTTGGCCTTGGTGGCCGTTTTCTTCATGCTATCCATCCCCTATATCACAACACCTCCTCAGTGGTCCAATGGCATTTGCTCTGCGAGTTTCACATTGAGAAACGGAACTAGGCAGGGATGCCCCCTTTTACCTTTACTTTTTGCACTCTGCATTGAACCATTAGCAGCACGAATTAGAGCCAACAGTGACATTTCCGGTGTCTCCCTGAGTAATCAACAATACAAAATATCATTATTTGCAGATGATGTACTTTTTACTATAACCGATCCTACAATCTCTCTTCCTCCCATGATGCAAGAACTAAGCAGATTCGGTGCCCTTTCAGGTTACAAAATCAACAAGGGGAAATCCGAGACATTATCCCTCCACATCCCACGCCAAATATGACTGAGTTTAGAATCCACTTATAATTTCCAATGGCGGCCCAACCAGATCCGTTACTTCGGAATTCATGTCACCAAGCAATACTCTCACTTATACCGGGCCAATGACACTCCCCTTCTTAGGCGGCTTCAACACGACATATCGGCCTGGAAATCATTATCTATATATATATATATATATATATATATATATATCTTGGATTGGAAGGCTTAATGCAATAAAAATGAATGCCCTCCCTAAATTATTATAAGTACATCAGTTTTGGAAGAACAGTCTTCCTAACCAATAGCTCTGAAACCTGACCAACGCTTTCGCCAGAACATACACCTGCCTAAGAAGTGGATTGAAAATTCTCTTTGGCCAAGTCAGCCTTATGTTTAGTAATGTTGATATCCAGATACAAAGGATGATGCATTTTCCAATTATAATTGTATGTAGTTTTAGTTTGTCTCCCCAATATTAAAGGCCAGTGCCTTTATGTTTGAGGTGTTAAGGTTATATAAAAAAGCTGCACTGAACCTATGATATCATGTAACACCGGGTGTGAAGATTCAGGGTCATACATCATCTGTGAATAAACATATTTTGTGCATGGAAGAAGATATTGAAACACCTAGAATTAAAGTAGAAATTCTAACCATACAAGCAAATGGTTCTATTTCTAGTAAATACATCAATAGAAAGGGGACATCCCTGTCTAGTACCATTTGATATGGGGGAAAACACCCAATATGAATCCACCCTGGCTGTGGTATTTGTACATACAGTAGGGCAAGAACTGAGTTCAGTATATTTATAGTAAAGCCAAATGTCAGTAATGTTGTTTGAAGATACAGCCAGTGAAGGCAGTCAAATGCCTTTTCCAGTGGCGTAACTAGAAATTTTTCTCCCCCAAGCCAAAAAATCCTTCGGCGCCCCCCCCCCCCCCCCCCCCCATACCCCCCGTAATTGGCACTAGCAAAGGTAGAAAAAGGGTGTGTGGCTTTGTTGAAATGGGCGTGGCTTTGCGTGGAGGGCGTGGCATTGCAGGAAAAGACTACCTTATACCCCAGTTTTGCAACCTGCACGCCCAGACGTTGGCCACCACAGGAAAGAAAAATAATCCTGATTCATGCCCCTTACATTATTTGTCATTTTTCCTCCTTATAGTAATGCCCAGTATACATTATTCCACATACTGCAATGGCCCTTAGACATTATTCCACACACAATAATGCACATGACACAATATGCACACACTGTAATGCCCCAGACACATTATGCCACACACCGTAATGCCTGTGACACATTATGACAGGAATCGCAATGCCCGTTATACATTATGCTACACACTGCAATGCCCCTGATACATTATAGCACATACAATGTCTGTGACACAGTATGACACACACCACAATGATCCTGAGACATTATACCACATACCACAATGCCCGTGATATAGTATACAACACACCGTAATGCCTGATACATTATGACACACACCGTAATGCCCATTACACATTAAGTTCTACAGTAAGGCTTCTAATTACTTTTAAATTACCTGCTCGTTGCCAGGGGTTTCATGCTCTTGGTTCCATGCACGGTGCCAGGGGTTTTCATGCTCAGGGTGTCATGCTCGTTGCCAGGGGTTTCATGCACTGGGTGTCATGCTCGTTGCTAGGGGGTAGTGCTTGTTGCTAGGGCCATGCTCCTAGTGCCACATATGCCCCCAGTGCCAGATATTCCCCCACAGTGCCAGGTATATGCCCCTAGTGCCAGATATTCCCCCACAGTGCCAGGTACATGCCCCAAGTGCCACATATACCCCCCCCCCCTGTGCCACATATGCCCCCTCAGTGCCTGCTCCCCCCAGTGCCAAATATTCCCCCACAGTGCCACATATGCCCCCTCAGTGCCTGCTCCCCCCAGTGCCAAATATTCCCCCACAGTGCCAGGTATATGCCCCCAGTGCTAGATATTCCCCCAGAGTGCCAGGTATATGCCTCCAGTGCCAGATCTCCCCCCCACAGTGCCAGGTATATGCCCCCAGTGCCAGATCTGCCCCCACAGTGCCAGGTATATGCCCCCAGTGCCAGATCTGCCCCCACAGTGCCAGGTATATGCCCCCAGTGCCAGATCTTCCCCCCACAGTGCCAGGTATATGCCCCCAGTGCCAGATCTTCCCCCCACAGTGCCAGGTATATGCCCCCAGTGCCAGATCTTCCCCCCCACAGTGCCAGGTATATGCCCCCAGTGCCAGATCTGCCCCCCACAGTGCCAGGTATATGCCCCAAGTGCCAGATCTTCCTCCCACAGTGCCAGGTATATGCCCCAAGTGCCAGATCTTCCCCCCACAGTGCCAGGTATATGCCCCAAGTGCCTGCTCCCTGCTCCCCCCCCCCCCCCCCGTGTTGGAGGGACACGGAGCGCATCGCGCGTCTCTCCTGCGTCCCTCCTGGCTCTCCCCCCGGCTGGTCTAATAAAAGAAGTGCCGGTTCGTGAGCCAATCAGGCCTCACGAACGGCACTTCCTTAGACCGGCCGGGGGAGGGCCAGGGAGGGACACAGGAGAGACGCGCGATGTGCGTTCCGTGTCCCTCCAACACAGCAGGGAGGGAGAGGAGACCGCAGATTGACATGCGGACGCTCGTCCGCATGTCAATCTGTTCTAAGTCAGTGGCGCCCCCGCAGCCCCTCGCCCCCAAGCCACCGCGAGGACTGCGGGGGCAGTAGTTACGCCACTGGCCTTTTCGCCATCTAACGATAGAAGCAAAAAGCATTGTATACTTTTCTGTATGTATTCAATAAAGTTAAAGACCCTTTGGGTGTTGTCTGTGGCTTGTCTTCATCTTACAAAGCCTACTTGGGGCCTAATTCATGTTTGTAAGTAAAACAAAAAAAAAAAAAAAAGCAAGTAACTTTGGGGGTCATTTCGACCCGTTCGCACACTGCGGTTCATAGCAGCGGTGCAAACGGTATTGATTTATGGAATCATATTTATGAATATTAATATTTAATATATCATATATGGTATTTAATATATGGATATATTTCAATTAATATGCATTTATCATATATATCTGCAAATATATTATGTCAGGCTTACAAACTAATTGGCTGATACATATATGCAGTCCTTATACATATGACTTATGAAGTTATTAAGTTAAGATTCCTTAAAGAGAGTTCAAGCTTGAATATTACCGCTCTTTTTATATGATTCTTTATTTACAGGCAGATCAAATCGTACAGAATAAGATATACACAGTAGTGATATATATACTAATTATAATTATATATGCTTCCTTCGTTACATAACATAAAACAACATGACATAAGTTTCACAAACAGTTTCAATTGCTAACATAAAATGTATACTTGCAAGTTAAAGATTGCCATCCCAAGAATCATTCCTTCTGCATGTTCTCCATGACTTCTCCTCCTGACTGACTTCCTTCCTTCTCCTTCTTCTTCTCCCTCTCCCTCTTCCTTCTAACTCCTAACTACAAGTCTGGTCCTTTTATCTCATATTTTACCAATTCAAACTATCATATTCTCATAGTTTCCAATGGAATAGGTAATTATAGGTTTGTCAGATTCCAAGGTGTAATAAAACAAACATTGAACTGGGCTGTCGTGTCCTGTTCACGGAGGCATGGTGTCATAAAAGTGTGGTGTCCACACTGCCTTAAGCAAGTATAGTATTGTAAAATCTGGAATGTCTTTTCATCCAAAGTTCTGTTGTATTGACAAGTTTTCCTGGGGTCGGTTACACAATGTTTTATCAATGGATGTGATCTCTTTTCATAGTAGTTAATTTATACTCCCTAGCTTTTAACCTTCACTGGACAATAGACAAACCAGTAGATTCTGATCTACTGTAAGCACACCTGTGAATTCCAATGACCAACAGAGCTCTGTCACATACCTATTATCATTTATGGCCTAATACCTTTTCTCTACAATGACTCTTGATCTTACTGTAACCTCTCTGGCCTTATTTATGACTAGAGCAGAATAAACCTGTTCCCTACACTATTTTTTACCATCTTGCTGTAAAACACAAATATACAGTATATCTATATAAACACATACACAAACCTAATCTCTTAAATCAGCTAAACATTACCTCATATATTCAAACTTATTTCATATCTATTCCTTACTATATATATCCAGTATACTGTCCACTATGGTAACATCGCCTATTTATAATGAATTATATTTTGATTCAGACAATATCCATTGCCCTAATATTATACTAAGTGCAGACAATTACCTATAAGGCAACAGTCGCCCCCTTGTGGCCATGAGAAATTCTTTTGATTGGCCACACATTAAACTAGCGTAATTGCTTCCAAATACATTTCAAAATATTCCTTCAAACATAACTTTCGTTGTAACCATAATATATACCATAAGTGTAATAATAATAACCATTGTGATTTTAAAAATCTATAAAAATTCTTAGCTTACCTAACCTTATTCTACTTTTTAACTAAAGCAGACAAAACTGAGGTTTTTATTCAGTATTCATGAGGAAAACTAATTTCTACAGACATTTGGAATACCATAGCCCAATTGTAGACCTTTTTTCTGTATCTGGATCAGTACGTTTGGACATTTTTGCTGTTCTTGTATGTAGCAATTTACTGGGATAAGACTGTCATCTGCGTGGTTTGCTTGCAATTGGAGATGCCTTGCGTTTGCATTATGGCCTTGCGTTTGCAACATTTGCACCATTACTAGAAGTAGAATTCTTCGTAGCAGCTGCTCCTTTGCTTGCCATTTCGCTGTTTGAGGCAGAGGGCTGTGTACGTCGAGTGCTGTGTCTTGAACATTCAGTACTTGTGACGACCCTCAGTAATAGTAATAGTCTTTATACAGTCTTTAGCAGTTCTGTTTCCTTTGCGTTTATCCAATGCCGCAGTTGTGACCAGTGTCCATATTGCTTTTGCACAAACAGGTTGTGATTTTGAATAGAACAGGCATATATGAAACAGTCTTTTTTTTTTTTTTTCTTTCTTTCTTTCTTTCCTTGCTTGTTAATAGTAGGTCTTAATTGTCTTCGGGCAATAGTACCACAAATGGCTGTGAGTAGTACACCTACTCTGTTCTGTATTTCCTCACTGAATAAATTACCATGCAGTCTTAAATCTCCTTATTCTACCTTGTACCTATTTATACATCTCAATCTTACATAAACTTATACCAGTTTAACCCATATAAAGGCGTTTTCTATCCTACCTATATTTTGACTAATAATTATTTAAAATGCTTTTGATGTGTATATAGTAACATCCTATCAATACAATAAATGAATATAATTTTGCTTCAAACAGATATTAAATATCATTTAGGAATGGCTTTAAATATATCTAATTCCATCCAATATTATTTTATATGCAGCCATGTGCATATACAGTGACCCTGTTATGCTACAAATAATTATCTTAGACTTGTGACAGTCTTTATTAAGAGAATTATTCATCCCACTTAATAATCTCGGCCCAATTTGTTATAACGCGGTATACCATCCTGTATTAGATATTTAATTACTTTTGAAGCTTTTACGAAGGAAGCATAGGTAGTATCTACTGTGTAATATTAAAAAAACATAAAATATTTACAAGGTATATAATACAATTACATAATATATATATATATATCAGACAAATGTTTACATATATGTGATTAAGGTATATGAAGGGATGAGACAGTTCTGTATAATCACAGTGATGAGATGTGCTGTACACTGTTTTGGGAGTGTACATGTAGTTTGAAAGACAAGTAATGATTACTTGTGATGAAAAGGTTAATGAAAACATTCCCCTTTCTTGTGAAACTAGAAAACTCCTTGAGGATTTGTCCATATATCAGTCTTTAGGGATGCTATGTAGATTTTGCTGGATAGCAGCGATGAAAGGGTTAATGAAGACCTTTTCCCTTGTAAATTGGAGTCTTTTTGGAGTCTTGCACCATTCTGTATACAGGTTGCCAGGATTACTATGAATCAAACAAAAATACAGACAATGACTATCACAGATATTTATACAGTGATTTAACATAGCTTGCTATGCATTCTGTCCTATCTGCTGCATGTTATCAGGTACAGAATTTACAAATGTGTCTTTTAACGATTGAATAACAAACAAACAATTGTTTCTGGCCTGTGCCAATCTTTCCTGTCACATTGTGTGTCAATGACAGCACAATTGTCGCTGCAGATATGATGCAGGTTTAATTTGGAAACTGTGGCTGTTTGAACATCAAAGCAAACAATGGCTTCATTGGATCTAACAAGTAAAGGAATGATACTACCGTATTCACTTGTGACCATACTCCCTTGTGATGCAGCCTGGTCCCAGACTGTCTTTAACCATAGCGTTTGCTGCTTGGTGTGGCTCCTTAGTTTGGAAGAATCTTGGAGCTTCTGAAAAAACCTACTTTTGTGGGGAGAGAAACTTGTTAAACTTTGCCAAATATGTATTGCAGGTCCCAGGGCTTTCTGTCTTTCCACACCTGTAATAAAATGGTTATGGCACCAGGGCATAAAAACATTTTCATCCTGGTGATCCTTTTTGTCATTGTTAATTGGTGTGTGGTTTGCAGAATGACACTCTGCATGTGGTCTCTCTGAGAGCATGCAAACATTTGCACCATCACTAGAAGTCTCTGAGTGCTCTGTGGGGGTTACATAAGTTTGGGAACTTTGTTTGTAAACATGCATTCCTGAATTAATTTCATGGATTTTCCCTTTAAACATGTTTCCAGGTGAATACATTTCAAGGTTTGCAACTCTGGTTGCCATGGGAGTTTTCACCATGGGGAACTTCCCCACCCCTGTGTGCACTGTACTGCTGCTATCAGTGTTTAAATCTGCTGACAATTCACCTTTGCCTAAGGGCATAACAAATTCTTCATTTACATTGGGAACTCTGAGAGTGTATTCAGCAGAATACTCATAATCTGAGTTACAATGATCTTCCCCCTTACTAGACACAGTATAGGGGACATCTCCTATTGCTGCTACCTCCTTTACATTAATGTGCTGTCTGATGATAGACACATCCGGCACATTGCTACTTTCTTCCTTTACCACAGAGGCTGTTCTGCTGGTGGTCTGTGTGACCATAGCAGACTCCATGCGCTGCACATTGATGCAGTCCTGCAACATGTAACTTTCCTTAATTTTAGGATCTTGACTGATTAAGTCATTTCTGACTCCTGTAGACTCTGTGTACAGAGTTTCACATACCTCAACACTATTCCTGTTTGGTGTTTCTATCTCAGCTTGCTTGCTGGATGTTATCTCTTCATCAGAGATCTTGACAATTTGATTACAAACTGTCAGGCTTTTCGCTTCTGCCCCAAACTTTTTCTGTTTATTTTTCTGTTTAAGGGACTTAAATAACGAATGCATTTTTGCATTAATGGTCAGGCACGCCTTACGAAGACGTGAACCTGATTCTTCTTTACATTTCTGTTTGGCTTCTAGAGCCGCAGTTCTGCGCATTTTTCTAAATGCTACAGAAAACTTTTGCATTTTTAACATTTCAATGCTAAATTTATATATTCTTTGTTTTTAGTACTGAAGGTATCCTCTCCTTAAGATTGACCGGTGTCTTAAGGTTAAACTCTAATACCTGGTACATTTATACATTTATTTGGAAATACTCTTTTCCACTGTGCACATTTTCTATTCTAGGCCTTTAAATTCTTTATTCTCATTTGTAACCTATTCCACTGTGATCTTGTATTTTGCCAGCAGGCTTATAGCCTTTGGTGCTGCTTCCTAATAGATATTATGTTAGTTAAAATAACGTATATTGCACTAACACATTTATCCTAGGTTATACAGAATACAAAATTGACATTACACAATGGTAATAAATTTTCATAGATACATCCCCACCGTGATTCTGCAGATTTGGTAGCCAGCTTATAGCATTTGCTACTCCTCATAAATATTATAAATCAGATAATCAGATTCAGTAATAACAAGTCCAATTCGTGGTCGCCAATATTGATTTATGGAATCATATTTATGAATATTAATATTTAATATATCATATATGGTATTTAATATATGGATATATTTCAATTAATATGCATTTATCATATATATCTGCAAATATATTATGTCAGGCTTACAAACTAATTGGCTGATACATATATGCAGTCCTTATACATATGACTTATGAAGTTATTAAGTTAAGATTCCTTAAAGAGAGTTCAAGCTTGAATATTACCGCTCTTTTTATATGATTCTTTATTTACAGGCAGATCAAATCGTACAGAATAAGATATACACAGTAGTGATATATATACTAATTATAATTATATATGCTTCCTTCGTTACATAACATAAAACAACATGACATAAGTTTCACAAACAGTTTCAATTGCTAACATAAAATGTATACTTGCAAGTTAAAGATTGCCATCCCAAGAATCATTCCTTCTGCATGTTCTCCATGACTTCTCCTCCTGACTGACTTCCTTCCTTCTCCTTCTTCTTCTCCCTCTCCCTCTTCCTTCTAACTCCTAACTACAAGTCTGGTCCTTTTATCTCATATTTTACCAATTCAAACTATCATATTCTCATAGTTTCCAATGGAATAGGTAATTATAGGTTTGTCAGATTCCAAGGTGTAATAAAACAAACATTGAACTGGGCTGTCGTGTCCTGTTCACGGAGGCATGGTGTCATAAAAGTGTGGTGTCCACACTGCCTTAAGCAAGTATAGTATTGTAAAATCTGGAATGTCTTTTCATCCAAAGTTCTGTTGTATTGACAAGTTTTCCTGGGGTCGGTTACACAATGTTTTATCAATGGATGTGATCTCTTTTCATAGTAGTTAATTTATACTCCCTAGCTTTTAACCTTCACTGGACAATAGACAAACCAGTAGATTCTGATCTACTGTAAGCACACCTGTGAATTCCAATGACCAACAGAGCTCTGTCACATACCTATTATCATTTATGGCCTAATACCTTTTCTCTACAATGACTCTTGATCTTACTGTAACCTCTCTGGCCTTATTTATGACTAGAGCAGAATAAACCTGTTCCCTACACTATTTTTTACCATCTTGCTGTAAAACACAAATATACAGTATATCTATATAAACACATACACAAACCTAATCTCTTAAATCAGCTAAACATTACCTCATATATTCAAACTTATTTCATATCTATTCCTTACTATATATATCCAGTATACTGTCCACTATGGTAACATCGCCTATTTATAATGAATTATATTTTGATTCAGACAATATCCATTGCCCTAATATTATACTAAGTGCAGACAATTACCTATAAGGCAACAACGGGTTGGTTCTGCGCATGTGCGGCGGACGCAATGCGCAGGTGTGTTGTTGCTCAGCGACGGCATTCACTGGGCAACGATGCCGGGAACGAAGAAAGCAGTCGCAGCGTGGATCGCAAGAAGATTGACAGGCGGGAGGCGGATCGGGGCGTCTACTCACCGTTTTCCGGGCATGGAGATCCGAATGCAGGTGTGTCGAGGTGTTTGGAGGGCGGATGTCTGACGTCAATTGCGGGACCTTCATTGCTGGATTAATCGCACAGGGTAAGTAACTGCAGGGCTAGTCTTGTTCTGCACAAAACTTTTTTTAGCATAGCAGGGCTGCACAAGCGATCGCAGCCTTGCTATGCTAAAATACACTCCCCCATAGGCGGCGTCTAATTGATCGCACGAGCAGCAAAAAGTTACTACGTGCGATCAACTCGGAATGACCCCCTTTGTGTCTGGAACAAACCGTGTTGCAATGGAAGGGGAGCAAATCTCCTATATAATAGCCCAGATCTGTGACTTTGTACTTCATTTGCTAACGCTGGGCGGAGTCACAACACTGGGCGGAGTTAGTCAAATGAGTCACAGATCTGGGCAAATCTATAGGAGACTAGGAGCAGAAGCAGATGGTATGGGCATGGCACAGGCAGGGGTGCATACCTTCCAGCTTTCTTCAGGCAGACAGGGGTGCATACCTCCCAGCTTTCTTTAGGCAGAATGAGGGACACACACACACACACACACCAAAAAGGGGGCGTGGTCAACGAAAAGGGGGGTGGCTTCGCGGGAGGACCCACAATCATGAGCCACGCCCCCGTTTTCGTCAGTGAGGGGGCATGCCCAGCGCTCTGTGAGCTGCTGGCATGCCCCCAGGGGCAGATTATGAGTCTGGGGGGCTCAGGGCACTTGAGTCATCTCATTGCTGTGCCTGCTGTGGGGTTGGGGGCGTGGTCTAATCGCGGCCCGTGTGGCCACGCCCTCTTATGCAAATTCCATGATTTTTTTATTTTATTTTTTACATGGGATTTTGTCCCTTCAGCTAGGGGTAAATCCAGACACCCCCCCTACATACCCGCACAGGCAGAAGAAAGCAGGGAGGCTTCTGCCTCCCTGCAACACCACAGACCTGCCAACACGCAGCAGCGTGTGCTGACTGTAGGACAATGCTGCTGCTGTTACTGGCAGGACGGGGGAGCTTCAGAGCTGGGACAGAGCTACTCCAGCCGGGGTGGGGGGTGGGGTGGTGCTAAAATTGTGGGGCCCCCTGGGCCCCCTCAGAGCCGGCCCTAACCAATATGATGCCCTAGGCAAGATTTTGGCTGGTGCCCCCTAGCACCACCGCTAGTTCCGCCTCTGACCCTGCACCCCTTTCCCAGCACCATCACCCCCCAACCATAGCAGTCCTTTTTTTGTTTTCCTACCCCCTGTAATTTAAATAAGAACAGTGCGCACATTCGGCGCACAGCCCAAGAAGGTATGTGTTTTTGCTGGCAAGGGGCATGGCCACACAATAGTACCCCCAGTTCAAATTATGCCTCACAGTAGTGCAACTTTATTCACAATTTACCATATGATAGTGTCCCTTATTCACATTACATCACACAGTAGTACCAATTTACCTTTGTATACGTTACTTCTCACAGCAGTGCCCCTCATTCACATAACATCATACTGAATTGCACCATATTGCTCTTTATTCTCATTACACCACACCATATTGCTCCTTTTTCACATTAGACCACACAGTAGTGCCCTTTCTATACGTTACGCCACACAGTAGAGCACCTTATACGCACAATGCCACACATTGGTAATGCATTTATACACATAATACCACACAGTAATGCCCCTTACACATGACACACATTATTAATGTCCTTATAATGTCCTTATATAGTGCGGCTTACACATTATGCCAACCCTTATTAATGCCCTTATACACATAATTTCGCTTACACATATACCTCACATTGTTAATGCCCTTATACACATAATGACACACATAATGTCCCTTACACATATGCTGCACATTATTAGTGCCCTTATGCACATAATGACACGCATAGTTCCCCTTACACTTATGTTACACATTATTAATGCCCTTATACAAATAATGACACATATAGGCCCTCATTCCGAGTTGTTCGCTCGGTAAAAATCTTCGCATCGCAGCGATTTTCCGCTTAATGCGCATGCGCAATGTCCGCACTGCGACTGCGCCAAGTAAATTTGCTATGCACTTAGTAATTTTACTCACGGCTTTTTCATCGGTCTGGCGATCGTAATGTGATTGACAGGAAATGGGTGTTTCTGGGCGGAAACAGGCCGTTTTATGGGCGTGTGGGAAAAAACGCTACCGTTTCCGGAAAAAACGCAGGAGTGGCCGGAGAAACGGAGGAGTGTCTGGGCGAACGCTGGGAGTGTTTGTGACGTCAAACCAGGAACGACAAGCACTGAACTGATCGCAGATGCCGAGTAAGTCTGAAGCTACTCAGAAACTGCTACGAGGTGTGTAATCGCAATATTGCGAATACATCGTTCGCAATTTTACTATGCTAAGATTCACTCCCAGTAGGCGTAGGCTTAGCGTGTGCAAAGCTGCTAAAAACGGCTTGCGAGCGAACAACTCGGAATGACCCCCATAGTTCCTGGAGTGAGTCAACTGGCAGCTCTGCTAACGTCGGGTGCCTATTTTTTTATGAAAATGCTTATTTCCATTGCTATGTGGCTAGGATGCACAAGCAGCTTCTGCTGATTAAAATGATATGCAGCATGCCTATATATTGTGTGCGACTGTGTCTGTAATTGCATACGAAATGCTGCACACAGAATATAGGCATGCCGCATATCGGCCCTCATTCCGAGTTGTTCGCTCGCAAGCGGATTTTAGCAGATTTGCTCATGCTAAGCCGCCGCCTACTGGGAGTGAATCTTAGCATCTTAAAAATGCGAACGATGTATTCGCAATGTTGCAATTACACACCTCGTAGCAGTTTCTGAGTAGCTCCAGACTTACTCGGCATCTGCGATCAGTTCAGTGCTTGTCGTTCCTGGTTTGACGTCACAAACACACCCAGCGTTCGCCCAGACACTCCTCTGTTTCTCCAGCCACTCCTGCGTTTTTTCCGGAAACGGTAGCGTTTTTTCCCACACGCCCATAAAACGTCCTGTTTCCGCCCAGTAACACCCATTTCCTGTCAATCACATTACGATCGCCAGAACGATGAAAAAGCCGTGAGTAAAAATCCTAACTGCATAGCAAATTTACTTGGCGCAGTCGCAGTGCGGACATTGCGCATGCGCATTAAGCGGAAAATCGCTGCGATGCGAAGATTTTTACCGAGCGAACAACTCGGAATGACCTCCATCATTTTAATCAGCAGAAGCTGCTTGTGCCCCTAGGCATACCAGATGCCCTAGGCAATTGCCTAGTTTGCCTATGCCTAAGGCCGGCTCTGGGCCCCCTCCTTAATACGGCTCTGCTGCCGGAACCCCCTCTTAATCCGTACCCCTTGATGTCCCCTCTCCCTGTCTCCACTAAATAGACGCTGTGCGCATGCGCACAGCGTCTATTCACCGCTGCTCTACTAAGCAGAACAGCGAGTACAGGAGCTTCCCAACTGCCCCCTCCCCACCGTGGGATACTGCGGCCCGCGGGTGGGACAGCGGGACAGTCCCAAAAAAATGGGACTGTCCCGCAAAAATCGGGACAGTTGGGAGGTATGGGGGTGTGTGAGGGGGTAAGCCGTACAGACAGACGGGCACCGGCTCACTGTGTGCTTGACCCCCCACATCAGCATACTCAGCAAGGGCTCTCTGGTGCGGAGGAGCGTCACTTTCTGGCACACTCCACGCTTCTTAGCTGCAGTTTTGTGGGGCACCTGCCGCTGTGCAGGTTCCGTACCGCCTCTGTTATCTCCAGCCCCAGCAACCCCACCGCTACCTGCAGTGCTGCCGCCTGCAGTGAAGTGCACCCAGCTCCTCACACTTTAGCCGGCGGGCAGTGCTGCAGAAGTCCGCGCTGCTTGCAGGCTCCGACCCCCTTCTCCCTCCAGCGGCAGCGTCTCCTGGGGGCTAACCAGTCACTCCCAGTCTCCCCTTACCACAGTGCCCGGCAGCCGCGAGGTACGCGCCGCGTGCATGCTATGACCCCCTCCTTCCTCCAGCCGCAGCGCCTCCTGGGGGCTAATCAGTCACTCCCAGTCTCCCCTTACCACAGTGCCCGGCAGCCGCGCGAGGTCCGCGGTGTGTGACTGAGGTGGGGGGGGGAGGGATGCGGATGGGCAGAGGAAGCAGGACTCCAGCCTGAGAGAGTCAGCCATGCCAAGTCTCCACCAGCAGCAGATCCCAACAGGTTGGAGTGGAACAGCAGCAGCCAGCAGCAGTGACTCCGGTAAGACACATCTGTCTGTCACCACTGTTTTGTCCCTGATACCAATCTCTCCCGTGCCCTGTGTTCTGTCATGTCCCTGTCACCCCTGGCCTTGCCCTGTTACCCCTGGCCTTGCCCTGTCACCCTTATCCTGGCCCTTTCACCCTTATCCTGGCCCTGTCACCCTTATCCTGGCCCTGTCACCCCTGTGCTTGCCCTGTCAACCCTATCTCGGCCCTGTCACCCCTGTCCTTGTCCTGCCGCTCCTACCCTAGCCCTGTCACCCCTATCCTGTCCCTGTCATTTCTGTCCTGGTCCCGTCGCCCCTGTCCTTGCCCCGTCACCCCTGTCCTTGCCCCGTCACCCTTGTCCTGGCCCCGTCACCCCTGTTCTGACCCTGTCACCCCTGTCCTGGCCCCGTCACCCCTGTTCTGACCCTGTCACCCCTGTCCTGGCCCTGTTACTGCATACCCTCCAACTACCTTTTTGCCAGGTATAGTACCCGCAGCGCCTCCAGACCCCTCCCCAATGCACCGCACCTTCCCCACCACCACATGCGGCACTCCACCCCTCCCCCACATGCTGTGTCTCCAGACCCCCTCCACCACCGGCGGCTCCCACTATGCCACCCCTCCACCACCCACAGCACCTCCAGACCCCCTCCACCATCCACCCCCCATATATGTCGCCCCCCACACCTGCCCCCCCTCCACCCGCAGACACCCTCCTCCATCCACGGTCCCCCCTCACCCACTCTACCCCACCCCTGCACCTGCCCCTCCACCACCTGCAGCACCTCCGGACCCCCTTCCCCATCTGCCGCACCACCTGCACCTGCCCCTCCCCCACCCATGGCGCCTCCGGACCCAATACCCCACCCCCGTCACCCCCGCCCCTTCCCATCCCACAGCACCTCCGGAACCCTTCACCCATCCGCAACATCCCTGCACCTGCCCCTCCCCCACCCGTGGCACCCCTGCCCCTCCCCCACCTGCAGTGCCTCCGGAACCCTCCCCCATCTGCAGCCCCCACTCCTCTGCCTCTCCCCCACCCTCAGCACCTCCCGACCCTTCCCCATCCGGCCTCCCCCCCGCTTCCGCCCCCCTCCACCCGCAGCATCTACAGACACCCTCCGCCATCCGCAGTCCCCCCCGCACCCACTACATTCTGTACATCGTTCCCTGCAGGTGCTGTTCACGCCGTCGCAAGGGGCTGCGCCTTCTTCACCATCGCACGCCCTTTCATTGTGCAATATTTACCCACTAACAAAGGAATGCAGGTAATACTCCATATAATACAAATATTGAACCCCAGAAAGGCATGCAGGGGTTAACGGGGCGTAGCCCCTTGCAACGGTGTGAAGAGCGCCCGTAGGGCGCGATGAAGCACCTAGTACATTTATATTTCTGCAGCAGGTTACATTGGTTTCCACAGGGAAACATCGGAGTGTAGAGTGGATCTTGATCCAGAGGCACCAACAGGCTAAAGCTTTAGGCTGTCCCAGGATGCATTGGGGCCTCTTCTATAACCCTGTCTCCAGGCACTGTGAGTGTGAGCTCAGTTTTCAGTTGGTGTCTGCAGCACCAGGTCACTTAACAGGTGGGCTGCACTGGGCAACCCTGAAAAAGCTTATTCTGACAGAAAATTTCTTCAAAAATGGTCTATCGGCACTGTATGTCATGGTGACACTTCAGCACTGCAGCTCCATCACCTCCCAAATGGCATTGCATAAACCTGCGGCCTGCTCCCGGGTACTTGCGGCAGAGACGCTCCAGCCAGGGGCGTATCTACCCATTGGCCAGGATGGCACTCGCCAGGGGTGCCAGCCGAGCAGGGGGCGCCGCCCGACGGTGCCACACTCGGCCAACGGGTGGAATCCCTTCAGCTGCAGTGTCTGGCAATACCTGCTGTGCCGAGCTGCCTGGGATGGAGTGTGGAGGATCGCCCAGCAGGCAGGAGCTGGCGCCGGTGTCCGGCACCGCAATGCACTACAGGGAAGAAACTGAAAATAAACTACAACTCCCAGCAACCCTTGTTGTCGGGAGATCCCGGTGGCAAGGGCTGCTGGGAGCTGTAGTTTATTTTCAGTGTCTTCACGTATTTTGGTGCGGTGCCGGACACCGGCACCAGCTCCTGCCTGCTGGGCGATCCTCCACACTCCATCCCAGGCAGCTCGGCACAGCAGGTATTGCCAGACACTACGGTTATCTGCTCGGATGTAGTGGGGTGGGGACTAGGGCTATGTGCTGTGTGGGGAGTCTATGTATGTACTGGGAGTGGGGGAGACTACTACTATGTGCTAAGGGTGGACTACAGCTATGTGCTGGGAGGGGGATGGGGACTATGGCTATGTACTTGGGGAGGTGAGGGGCTATGTGCAGGGAGGGGGACTATGGCTATCTATGCTGGCAGGGAACTATTGTTATGTGATGGGAGGGGGGTGGGGACTACTGTATGACTGTGTTGGGAGAGGTGGAGACTACGGCTATGTGCTGGTGGGACTATGGCTATTGCTTGGAGAGGTGGGGAGGCTATCGTTATTTACTGGGAGGGGACTATGGCTATGTGCTGGGAGTGGGAAATAACTATGGGGGTCATTCTGACCCGTTCGCACGCATCGGTTCTTCGCTGTGGTGCGAACGGGTCGGAAATGCGCATGCGCGGCGGATGCATTGTGCACGCGCGTCGTTGGCTGGCGACGATCTCGGCCGGGCAACGCCGCCGCCAGCGAGAAATGTGATCGCAGCAGCGATCGCAAGAAGACGGACAGGCGGGAGGCATTTCGGGGCGGATACTCACCATTTTCCAGGCGTGGGGAGTCCAACGCAGGCGTGACGAGGTGTTTGGAAGGCGGATGTCTGACGTCAGGACCGGGACCTTCATAGCTGGATCCGTCGCACTGGGTGAGTAACTGCAGCCCTGGTCTTGTTTTACTTGAAAATTTTTAGCATAGCAGGACTACACAAGCGTTCGCAGCCCTGCTATGCTAAAATACACTCCCCCATACACGGTGTCAGGTTGATCGCACGAGCACGAAAAGTTGCTACGTGCGATCAGCTCGGAATGACCCCCTATGTGCTGTGTTCTAGTGGGAGCTATGGCTGAGGGGAGACTACAGCTATGTACATTTGAATAGGAGAGTTAGGTAGTGCCAGTGCTGCAAGTATGGCGGTACTGCGTACCAGTAGGAAATTCCCAGCTGGTACGCCACCTTGCAGGCACTGTCTGCTGCTGCTGTCGGGGAGAGGAGAGCGCAGCATGCGCCTCTCCTCTCCTGCCCCCTTCAGTCCGTAGACCAGCGGTTTCTCCCCCCTTTGAGTCCGGCGGCTGCGGCGGCATGTACTAAAACGCCCGTTCATGAGCCAATCAGAGCTTGCGGACCAGCAGCCAATCAGGAGCCACCGCTGCCGGACCACAAGCTCTGATTGGCTCGCGGACCGGTACCAGAATCTGAGCTACAGGATGCCGCCGCCGCAGGAGGAGACCAGACTGAGGGAGGAGAGGGCCTGTGCTGCTCTCTCTTCTCCCCGACAGCAGCAGCAGACAGTGCCGGCCCCAGGCAGCAGCAGCATCAACAATGGTGAGTTGCGCTGCTGGGGGCATATCTGGCACTGTGGGGGCATATCTGGCACTATGAGGGCATATCTGGCACCGTGGGGGCATGTGTATCTGGCAATGTAAGGGCATATCTGGCACTGTGGGGGCATATCTAGCAATGTGGGGTCATATCTGGCACTGTGGGGGCATATGTGTATCTGGCACTGCACTATTTGGGTCACATGTGTATCACGCCCCCATTTTCATTGGCCACGTCCCATGTGGCCACACCCATTTTTTGGGGTGCGCATACAGTACCAGTAAGAATTTTTTTTTACTTGCACCACTTGGTAGTGCGCTGCACTGCACTTCTTTGCACTACGATTTGATTATACTATCTGGCCTTGGGTGGCATTGTCTTCTCAGCCAGGCCAGGCACTGCTGATGTCTCCTCAGTGTTATAAGAATTACTGTGTGGGCATAATGTGTAAAGGGAACTGCTACTGTGTGGGCATGACGTGTATAAGGGTTACTACTGTGTAGCATAATTTGAATTGGGGGAGCTATTGTATGGTCATGCCCCTTTCCCACAAGATCATGTCCCTTTTTTGCACATGCACCTTCCCTATTTCAAATATGGGGGGCGCCAGTCCCTTACTTTTCCAGGGGCGCCCGGAGCCCTAGATACACCTTTGGCTCCAGCTTTAGGCACATGGTCGCAGTCACTCTCCTGGTTCACGTGGCTGCTACGGGGAGGAGGTAAGAGGGTCCCCCAGGTGGGACCTGCCATTAAATCGCGTTCCAGCCGCGACCTAGGCAGACGGGTCGCGGTGCTGGCATAAACACTGTCACCAAGCAGGGATCCCACTAGACCACCAGGTTGGGTGTACTAATGCCCCATTTAATAAGGCTCGCTAGTACCTGGGGTGGAAGTCCAGCATAAGGGAGCTGGCGCTTGACATGTAGCCTCTCCCCGGCCCAGGGCAACATCTACTGCAGATTTTCCCGCCCTGGAGCTGCCTCACACTCTCCCTCACTCCCTGACTGAGACACTGAGCCCAATCTTATAAGCATAGTTGCGGCTAGTCTCTGGGACTGCAGGGTAAGGTCTCCCTTGTAAAGCCGCCTGTATACAGCGCTGTGACTTTACAAACACTTGAGTATTCTATATGTCTTTATACAGACAGCATTAGTTAAGAAAAAGTGTACCTATTACAGGATATATTGTACAATTATCCTGATATATACCTCTGGCCCAGGACCATGTTGTGTTATATATATATATATATATATATATATATATATATATATACTAGTCCAGTGCAGTTTTATTGTCATAATAATTATCTGCAGTGCCTGTGACTATATATGCCTGTATCTGCTGTGTGGTTTCACTTTCAGTGTTTCCCAGATATATCTGGGGGTAATTCCAAGTTGATCGCAGCAGGATTTTTGATAGCAACTGGGCAAAACCATGTGCACTGCAGGGGAGGCAGATATAACATGTGCAGAGAGAGTTAGATTTGGGTGTGGTGTGTTCAATCTGCAATCTAATTTGCAGTGTAAAAATAAAGCAGCCAGTATTTACCCTGCACAGAAATAAAAATAACCCACCCAAATCTAACTCTTTCTGCACATGTTATATCTGCCCCCCCTGTAGTGCACATGGTTTTGCCCAGTTGCTATCAAAAATCCTGCTGCGATCAACTTGGAATTACCCCCATATCTATCACTATATTTTGTACCCTAAGGGACTAGGGGGTAAATTTACTAAGATGGGAGTTCTGTTTAAGATGGGATGTTGCCCTTAGCAACCAATCACATTCTACTTCTCATTTATCTAGCACCTTCTAGAAGATAATACCTGAAATCTGTTTGGTTGCTATGGGCAACATCCCATCTTAAATAGAACTCACATCTTAGTAAATTTACCCCTTGGTGCGTCAGGGTCATATATATAGTTTGTCACAGTATTTACCTATTACGTGTATTCTACTGTGTACTCAGTCACATAATACTGGATTTATTTGCTGGTGTTGTGTACTGTGTCTACAGTCACATACTAAAGGATTTATTCGCAGGTATTGTACTCTGTCTTGCTTTATCGTACTAATTAGCTCTGTTGTTGCATTTGTGTACAGTGTCTAATAAGAAGGGCAGTAAGTTTGTGGACGCTCCTGCATCATGCAGAGTATGCGCCAAAGATTTACCAGAGAGGGAAGCTGTGTATGATGATCTGTGTACTATGTATCATACTTCTCCCAGTCAGGTCGCAGCTCCTGTAACCAACCAGGAGCAACCCTGGGCTGCATTCACAAACCTACTGGGTACTCTGGTGGAACGCCTTACGCCCCCTATGGGACCACCTGTGCCATTATAACCAGGTGCCGTACATAGACCCACTATTGCGGCCTCTTGTGCTGCAAAAGGAATTGAAGCATGGGTTCAGGCATTAGCAGAAGAGCTGCCCGAGGATATAGCTGACAATGCCAGACAATACCTGTCTCACATTACCACCGCCGCCTATTACATTCAAGAGGCGTCCTCTAAGGCGGGTTTGTTGGCAGCCAAGGCATCGACTATGTCTGTCCTGGCTCACCGTATTCTGTGGTTGGGGTCATGGAAGGTGGACCTAGACTCCAAAAAGACCTTGCCGGTACTCCCCTTTAAGGGGGACATTTTGTTTGTGGAAGACCTAAATAAAATTGTGTCTGAATTGGCGGCTGCTAACACTGGCTTTCTCCTAAATACTAATCCTTCTGCGCAGGAGGCTAAAGGTACCACTTTTCGTTCTCTTTGGCCTCAAGGGAAAGCAAAAGGTCAGGCATACCCGAGACTCCCAAAACCACTAAGCACAAGGCAAAGCAGTACTGAGCGGCCCGTCAGCCTGCTTCTAAACAAGACAAGCCTGCCGCATGACGGTGCGGGCCTCCCCCTGGGGGACCCCAGGGTGGGAGCCCGACTTCTGAAGTTCACCCAGGTCTGGTTAATGACCACTTCGGACGCATGGGTGCGAGAAGTTGTCTCTCACGGGTACACAGTCTCCTTCAAGAGACGTCCCCTACACCAAGCTTTGCAAAAGATTGTGCGTTCTCTACTGAATACAGCAGTGGTAGTGCCGGTTCCTCTGGCCCAGAAAGGAAGAGGTTACTGCTCGTCCCTGTTTTTAGTTCCGAAACCCAATGGGTCTTTCCGGCTTATACTCAAACTCAAATCACTGTTTGTGAGAGTTTCCAAGTTCCGTATAGAAACACTGCGCTCAATTAAACTGGCAATGGAACCCGTAGACTATACGGTATCCCTTGATATACAGGATGCGTACCTGCATATACGTATTGCAGTATCTGTGGTTTGCTATTGGCAACCTCCACTATCAGAAAATAAGAAAAAATTGGAGAGGAGGAGATTAACGACAGAATTGAAGAAAAATTAAAGTAGATGGATATTCGAGTTGAAAACATTGCAACCACTGGGACATTAATATTGACATAGAACTGAATGGTTTTTTTATGAACAACATTTTTTTATGAAGAACACTTTTTTACACTTTTTTCACTTATAACAAACTTGTATCATGTAGAATGTGGCACCTGTTTTGTTTGCTATATATATATATATATATATATATATATATATATATATATATAATTTTTATATATTTTTATATTGACCATTTCTAAATAAAGAAGGAATAATTAGGGATCTACATGTGATTCCCGCTATTTTGAGTTCACTTCCGCATTAGAACTTCTATTTTTTTCGTAATGAACAATAAAGTTTAGGTATAAATAGACACAATTTTTTAAAACAATCCAACCTTGAAAAAGTGCTTTGTATAGCACAAAACGCGTTGGTGGATAAGAGGTTTCTCTACAGAGGACAAACTACAACTGCTGCCCAGTGAACCCAGCGGACCTTGCATGACGTTATCTTCTGGCTCCCCTGCCTCATCGCTCCCCCGCTGGACGCAGCGGTGGTGAGATGCG
Source organism: Pseudophryne corroboree (assembly GCF_028390025.1). NCBI lineage: Eukaryota > Metazoa > Chordata > Amphibia > Anura > Myobatrachidae > Pseudophryne > Pseudophryne corroboree. The sequence goes on from NC_086451.1 coordinate 137,289,295, forward strand.
GCTACAACAAACAGCCACGGACAGCCGCCCGGCTGAGGAATCCCGTGGCTAACGTGAAGGTAGGGAAAGTTAGGTTCACAGGCAAAGCTCCATCTGCAACACTGCAAACAAGCTCCTAGAAATAGCTGTAAACATCATGGTTTTAACCCAATTTCTTTTCAGGTGCCACTAAGAGCTTTTATTAAGCGCTCGCTTTTTGCCCAAATATTTAATAGGATCTGCTATTTGGACTGGCTATTGCTCTTTGGATCTTCGCCAAGATCATGGCCGTAATAACGGCCCATCTCCGTTGCCAGGGAGTCTGGATCCTGCCACATCTGGCCGACGTGCTGATTCTGGCAAATTCCCACAATGTCCTCTTCAGTCATCTACAACTGACGGTAAGCTTCCTACAAGCCCACGGGTGGCTCATCAATTGGAAGAAATCCTCGCTGGTCAGCTCAGAACATGGTGCACCTGGGGGCACTCCTGGATACACACAGTCAACGACTGTTTTTGTCTCCAGAAAAAGTCCTGAGACTTCAAGACAGGATAAGATGCTTCCTTTGTCACCCAAGAGTGTCGACACAGTCGGTAAGTACTTGGCAAGTACTTGGCCTGATGGTGTCAGCTTTCGACATAGTACAGTACGCTCAATTTCATTCTCGTCCTCTGCAAAGTTAATCCTTTCCAAGTTGGACGGCTTACCTCATCGGATCAGATCTCACATGATCATTTTGACTCTGGAGGTTCGTCTGTTGCTGACCTGGTGGCTACAGGACCAGCAATTGAGCAGGGGCCATCCCTTCTGGATCTCCGACTGGGTCCTGCTGTCAACGGACGCCAGTCTGATGGGATGGGGTGCGGTGTTGGAGCAACACTCTTTGGCTTTGACGGCGTGGCTCTTGAGGCATCACTCCTGAGAGCCAAAGGATTCTCTGAGGCGGTCATCCAAACTATGTTAAAAGCCTGCAAACTGGCATCTGTTTATTACAGGGTATGGAATTCTTACTTCACCTGGCATGCTGATAAGAATTATGAAGCATACAGATTCAGAACTTCCAGAATCCTAACTTTTTTGCAAAGAGGCCTGGACTTAGGCCTTTTTCTGGCCTCCATCAAGGTTCACATATCTGCCTTGTCAGTATGGTTTCAGAGAAAATTTGGGTCTATACCTGACATTCATACATTCACTCAGGGTGTCTTATGGATTCAGCCTCCCTATGTCCCTCCTGTGGCTCCATGGCAGGGGCGGATTGGCCCACCAGGACATCATGACAGATTCCGATGGGCCGGTCCCATATCCCCCTCAGCCAGGCTGTTTCACACTCAGGCTGGGCTAGCTCACACTATTTCCAGTACTTGCGGTTCATTGGAATGCAATCCGGAAGTTAGGCTAGAAAGGACTTCCGGGTGCCACTAGCCGTGAAAAGTGGTGAAGCTGTTCTACCAACGGGGGACTTGGAGAAAGTTAACCAGCCCAGCAGCATCCTCTCTCTGGCCCAGGCCAAAGGTCTCTTCAATGAGCCCGGGAGCAGCAGCTTAGCGATGGTCGGAGAAGGGTTTTCTATACCCGCCGCCACCTTAGCTTCCACACTCTCACTGGACTGGCCAGAGTGGCATCCGAGCACTGAAGGGGACCCGTCAGAGAGGGTATTTTTAATTACATTATTTGCATTATCATTATGGTGTAAGAGTTAGGGTCACAGTGTATGGTTTGGGGACTGGACAGGAGCAGGGTGTATCTTGTTCTCAGGATGTCAGCTGATCAGGCTGCACTAAGTCACAGCCAGCCCTGGGACAATCTCTAATGCAAAGTCCTTCAGCCCTATAGCTGCCCAATGTCTGTCCATGATGATGAGCCTATTTATGTAATGCAGTGGCTACATATGTAATGTGGTGCTATTTGTATAATGCGGTGCTATACGTGTAATGTGGTGCTATTCGTGTAATGTGGTGCTATTTGTATAATTTGGTGCTATACATGTAATGTGGTGCTATTCGTGTAATGTGGTGCTATTCATGTTATGTGTTGTTATTTGTATAAGTTGGTGCTATACGTGTAATGTGGTGCTATTTGTGTTATGTGGTGTTAATTGTATAATTTGGTGCTATACATGTAATGTGGTGCTATTTGTGTTATGTGGTGTTATTTGTATAATGCGGTGCTATACGTGTAGTGTGGTGCTATACATGTAATGATGTGCTATACATGTAGTGAGGTACTATATGTGTAATGTGGTGCTATTCGTGTTATGTGGTGTTATTTGTATAATGCGGAGCTATATGTGTAGTGCTGTGCTATACATGTAATGTGGTGCTATATGTGTAATGTGGTGCTATTTGCATAATACAGTGCTATTTGTGTTATGTGGTGTTATTTGTGTAATGCAATGCTATACGTTTAAGGGGCGTGCTATATATGTAGGTGGTCATTCCGAGTTGATCGCTAGCTGCATTCGTTCGCTGTGCAGTGATGAGGCAAAAAAATGGCACTTATGCGCATGCGTATGCGGCGCAATGCGCACGCGCGCCGTACAATTGCAACAAACGATGTAGTTTCACACAAGGTCTAGCGAAGCTTTTCAGTCGCACTGCTGGCCGCAGAGTGATTGACAAGAAGTGGGCGTTTCTGGGTGTCAATTGACCGTTTTCAGGGAGTGTTCGGAAAAAGGCAGGCGTGCCAGGAAAAATGCAGACATGGCTGGGCGAACGCAGGGCGTGTTCGTGACGTCAAAACAGGAACTGAACAGTCTGAAGTGATCGCAAGCGCTGAGTAGGTATTGAGCAACTCTAAAACTGCACAAAAAAAGTTTGCCGCCACTCTGCGATCCTTTCGTTCGCACTTCTGCTAAGCTAAAATACACTCCCAGTGGGAGGCGGCTTAGCGTTTGCACAGCTGCTAAAAACTGCTAGCGAGCGAACAACTCGGAATGACCACCATAATGCGGTGCTATACGTGTAATGTGGTGCTATTCGTGTAATAATATGGTGGCTATGTATGTAATCAGGGGAGGATTGGCCATTGGGACAGATTCTGCTGCACTGGTCCCGTGTCTGTGTTTCACTACTTGTGTGTGCTCCCTCTCTGTACTGTGCTGTATGTAGTATGTGCTCCCTCCCTGTACTGTGCTGTATGTAGTGTGTGCTCCCTCCCTGTATTGTGCTGTGTGTGTAGTGTGCTCCCCCTCCCTGTACTGTGCTGCATGTTGCTCCCTCCCTATACTGTGCTGTATGTAGTGTGTGCTGCCTCCATGTACTGTGCTGTATGTAGTGTGTGCTCCCTCCCTGTACTGTACTGTATGTAGTGTGTGCTCCCTCCCTGTACTGTGCTGTATGTAGTTTATGCTCCCTCCCTGTACTGTACTGTATGTAGTGTGTGCTCCCTCTCTGTACTGTACTGTGCTGTATGTAGTGTGTGCTCCCTCCCTGTACTGTGCTGAATGTAGTGTATGCTCCCTCCCTGTACTGTGCTGTATGTAGTGTGTGCTCCCTCCCTGTACTGTGCTGTATGTAGTGTGCGCTTCCCCTCCCTGTACTGTGCAGTATGTAGTGTGTGCTCCCTCCCTGTACTGTGCTGTATGTAGTGTGTGCTCCTTCCCTGTACTGTGCTGTATGTAGTGTGTGCTCCCTCCCTGTACTGTGCTGTATGTAGTGTGTGCTCCCTCCCTGTACTGTATGTAGTGTGTGCTCCCTCCCTGTACTGTGCAGTATGTAGTGTGTGCTCCCTCCCTGTACTGTGCTGTATGTAGTGTGTGCTCCCTCCCTGTACTGTACTGTATGTAGTGTGCGCTCCCTCCCTGTACTGTGCTGTATGTAGTGTGTGCTCCCTCCCTGTACTGTGCTGTATGTAGTGTGTGCTCCCTCCCTGTACTGTGCTGTATGTAGTGTGTGCTCCCTCCCTGTACTGTGCTGTATGTAGTGTGTGCTCCCTCCCTGTACTGTACTGTATGTAGTGTGTGCTCCCTCCCTGTACTGTGCTGTATGTAGTGTGTGCTCCCTCCCTGTACTGTGCTGTATGTAGTGTGTGCTCCCCCTCCCTGTACTGTGCAGTATGTAGTGTGTGCTCCCTACCTATGCTGTGCTGTATGTAGTCTGTGCTCCCTCTCTGTGCTGTATGTAGTGTGCTCCCCCTCCCTGTACTGTATGTAGTGTGTGCTCCCTCCCTGTACTGTGCTGTATGTAGTGTGTGTTCCTTCCGTGGCTGTGCTGTATGTAGTGTGTGCTCCCTCCCTGTACTGTGCTGTATGTAGTGTGCTCCCCCTCCCTGTACTGTGCTGTATGTAGTGTGCTCCCCCTCCCTGTACTGTGCTGTAGGTAGTGTGCGCTCCCTCCCTGTACTGTGCTGTAGGTAGTGTGTGCTCCCTCCCTGTACTGTGCTGTAGGTAGTGTGTGCTCCCTCCCTGTACTGTGCTGTAGGTAGTGTGTGCTCCCTCCCTGTGCTGTATGTAGTGTGTGCTCCCTCCCTGTACTGTGCTGTATGTAGTGTGTGCTCCCTCCCTGTACTGTGCTGTATGTAGTGTGTGCTCCCTCCCTGTACTGTGCTGTATGTAGTGTGTGCTCCCTCCCTGTACTGTGCTGTATGTAGTGTATGCTCCCTCCCTGTACTGTGCTGTATGTAGTGTGTGCTCCCTCCCTGTACTGTGCTGTATGTAGTGTGTGCTCCCTCTCTGTACTGTACTGTGCTGTATGTAGCGTGTGCTCTCTCCTTGTACTGTGCTGTATGTAGTGTATGCTCCCTCCCTGTACTGTGCTGTATGTAGTGTGTGCTCCCTCCCTGTACTGTGCTGTATGTAGTGTGCGCTTCCCCTCCCTGTAATGTGCAGTATGTAGTGTGTGCTCCCTCCCTGTACTGTGCTGTATGTAGTGTGTGCTCCTTCCCTGTACTGTGCTGTATGTAGTGTGTGCTCCCTCCCTGTACTGTGCTGTATGTAGTGTGTGCTCCCTCCCTGTACTGTATGTAGTGTGTGCTCCCTCCCTGTACTGTGCAGTATGTAGTGTGTGCTCCCTCCCTGTACTGTGCTGTATGTAGTGTGTGCTCCCTCCCTGTACTGTATGTAGTGTGTGCTCCCTCCCTATGTGATACCCTGAAACTGCAGCCCAAATCAACTGTGGCACTACAGGTGCCAGCATGACTTTAATAAAAGTAAAATGTTTGCTGGAGTTGCATAGCACTGTGCCAGCAGCCTACGGCTTGCAGCACAGAAGGAGTTAACAGCACAGCTCATAGCTATACAGATTAGTCTGCAAAATACAAAGGACATGACTCACTCATTTGCAGACTCAGAGCGGGAAACTGAGAGCGGGAAACACAGAGCGGGAAATCCCAGATAGAATGTGTACCTGGGAATGCAGGGTTATAAAAAGGTTGTCCTGCAGCAGCCTAGGAGGAGGACAGTCAATGAGGAGAGTGAGCAGACAGTGAGGTGGATTTAGAAAGAAGATGTAGCCCCAGTGAGGGCTCTCCACATGTTTAGGTGGGGAGTGATGCCAGCCACAGCAAAGCACTTGATGACAGAGGGAGACATCGCAGTGTGAGAGCAGCAGTATGCAGAATCCAGCGAAAGGGTGATGCCAGGAGAAAAGTGTGCTAATGGTGTGAGTCTCAAGAGGTATCTGGGTGAAGTGGTCGGAAGCCACGCGGCGTGAGTAAGCGCCCCCCATGGAAAAGTATCTCGAGAGGTATCTGGGTGCAGTGGGCGGAAAGCCACGCGGCGTGAGTAAGCGCCCCCAAGGAAAAGAATCCTCGCTAAGTAAGAGAGAGAGAGAGACGGTCACCTGATGTGTAGCACTACTGGTCACAGAATGCCCTGGTACGTAATGCTGTTTGCCATGTATATGCCGCTGCGACTAAGCGATGCGCTGGAGGAGGTGCCCTGATGTGTGATCCACTGTAACTTATGCTTTGTGCTGGAGGAGTGTTCACAAGTTATCCCTGCAATCTCCCTGTTTGATGTTTGAATAAACTTTATGCTGTTTATCTGAGATGGGATGGCGCCCAATTCTTTATGCGCTGCACCGACACCTGTAGTCCACACCCACAATGTACTTGTAGTTAAAGACCTGATTCTTCAGGGGACCCTCTGGTAACTGTGCCTGAACCCATGACCAGCCGGGGCAAGGTAAGGGTGATGTACTATACACAGTGACTGTAGATCTTGCATACCTAATACTAGTGGGCTATCACATTTGGCGTCCGCGAACAGGATACGAGCAACCATGGTTACCAACGTGGGGCTCTAAGGGCAATATTTGTGGAGGTGGAACTCATGTAACAGGACATCGGGACTATGTAGTGTGTGCTCCCTCCCTGTACTGTATGTAGTGTGTGCTCCCTCCCTGTACTGTGCAGTATGTAGTGTGTGCTCCCTCCCTGTACTGTGCTGTATGTAGTGTGTGCTCCCTCCCTGTACTGTACTGTATGTAGTGTGCGCTCCCTCCCTGTACTGTGCTGTATGTAGTGTGTGCTCCCTCCCTGTACTGTGCTGTATGTAGTGTGTGCTCCCTCCCTGTACTGTGCTGTATGTAGTGTGTGCTCCCTCCCTGTACTGTGCTGTATGTAGTGTGTGCTCCCTCCCTGTACTGTACTGTATGTAGTGTGTGCTCCCTCCCTGTACTGTGCTGTATGTAGTGTGTGCTCCCTCCCTGTACTGTGCTGTATGTAGTGTGTGCTCCCCCTCCCTGTACTGTGCAGTATGTAGTGTGTGCTCCCTACCTATGCTGTGCTGTATGTAGTCTGTGCTCCCTCTCTGTGCTGTATGTAGTGTGCTCCCCCTCCCTGTACTGTATGTAGTGTGTGCTCCCTCCCTGTACTGTGCTGTATGTAGTGTGTGTTCCTTCCGTGGCTGTGCTGTATGTAGTGTGTGCTCCCTCCCTGTACTGTGCTGTATGTAGTGTGCTCCCCCTCCCTGTACTGTGCTGTATGTAGTGTGCTCCCCCTCCCTGTACTGTGCTGTAGGTAGTGTGCGCTCCCTCCCTGTACTGTGCTGTAGGTAGTGTGTGCTCCCTCCCTGTACTGTGCTGTAGGTAGTGTGTGCTCCCTCCCTGTACTGTGCTGTAGGTAGTGTGTGCTCCCTCCCTGTGCTGTATGTAGTGTGTGCTCCCTCCCTGTACTGTGCTGTATGTAGTGTGTGCTCCCTCCCTGTACTGTGCTGTATGTAGTGTGTGCTCCCTCCCTGTACTGTGCTGTATGTAGTGTGTGCTCCCTCCCTGTACTGTGCTGTATGTAGTGTATGCTCCCTCCCTGTACTGTGCTGTATGTAGTGTGTGCTCCCTCCCTGTACTGTGCTGTATGTAGTGTGTGCTCCCTCTCTGTACTGTACTGTGCTGTATGTAGCGTGTGCTCTCTCCTTGTACTGTGCTGTATGTAGTGTATGCTCCCTCCCTGTACTGTGCTGTATGTAGTGTGTGCTCCCTCCCTGTACTGTGCTGTATGTAGTGTGCGCTTCCCCTCCCTGTAATGTGCAGTATGTAGTGTGTGCTCCCTCCCTGTACTGTGCTGTATGTAGTGTGTGCTCCTTCCCTGTACTGTGCTGTATGTAGTGTGTGCTCCCTCCCTGTACTGTGCTGTATGTAGTGTGTGCTCCCTCCCTGTACTGTATGTAGTGTGTGCTCCCTCCCTGTACTGTGCAGTATGTAGTGTGTGCTCCCTCCCTGTACTGTGCTGTATGTAGTGTGTGCTCCCTCCCTGTACTGTATGTAGTGTGTGCTCCCTCCCTATGTGATACCCTGAAACTGCAGCCCAAATCAACTGTGGCACTACAGGTGCCAGCATGACTTTAATAAAAGTAAAATGTTTGCTGGAGTTGCATAGCACTGTGCCAGCAGCCTACGGCTTGCAGCACAGAAGGAGTTAACAGCACAGCTCATAGCTATACAGATTAGTCTGCAAAATACAAAGGACATGACTCACTCATTTGCAGACTCAGAGCGGGAAACTGAGAGCGGGAAACACAGAGCGGGAAATCCCAGATAGAATGTGTACCTGGGAATGCAGGGTTATAAAAAGGTTGTCCTGCAGCAGCCTAGGAGGAGGACGACAGTCAATGAGGAGAGTGAGCAGACAGTGAGGTGGATTTAGAAAGAAGATGTAGCCCCAGTGAGGGCTCTCCACATGTTTAGGTGGGGAGTGATGCCAGCCACAGCAAAGCACTTGATGACAGAGGGAGACATCGCAGTGTGAGAGCAGCAGTATGCAGAATCCAGCGAAAGGGTGATGCCAGGAGAAAAGTGTGCTAATGGTGTGAGTCTCAAGAGGTATCTGGGTGCAGTGGGCGGAAAGCCACGCGGCGTGAGTAAGCGCCCCCAAGGAAAAGAATCCTCGCTAAGTAAGAGAGAGAGAGAGACGGTCACCTGATGTGTAGCACTACTGGTCACAGAATGCCCTGGTACGTAATGCTGTTTGCCATGTATATACCGCTGCGACTAAGCGATGCGCTGGAGGAGGTGCCCTGATGTGTGATCCACTGTAACTTATGCTTTGTGCTGGAGGAGTGTTCACAAGTTATCCCTGCAATCTCCTTGTTTGATGTTTGAATAAACTTTATGCTGTTTATCTGAGATGGGATGGCGCCCAATTCTTTATGCGCTGCACCGACACCTGTAGTCCACACCCACAATGTACTTGTAGTTAAAGACCTGATTCTTCAGGGGTCCCTCTGGTAACTGTGCCTGAACCCATGACCAGCCGGGGCAAGGTAAGGGTGATGTACTATACACAGTGACTGCAGATCTTGCATACCTAATACTAGTGGGCTATCACATTTGGCGTCCGCGAACAGGATACGAGCAACCATGGTTACCAACGTGGGGCTCTAAGGGCAATATTTGTGGAGGTGGAACTCATGTAACAGGACATCGGGACTATGTAGTGTGTGCTCCCTCCCTGTACTGTATGTAGTGTGTGCTCCCTCCCTGTACTGTGCAGTATGTAGTGTGTGCTCCCTCCCTGTACTGTGCTGTATGTAGTGTGTGTGCTCCCTCCCTGTACTGTACTGTATGTAGTGTGCGCTCCCTCCCTGTACTGTGCTGTATGTAGTGTGTGCTCCCTCCCTGTACTGTGCTGTATGTAGTGTGTGCTCCCTCCCTGTACTGTGCTGTATGTAGTGTGTGCTCCCTCCCTGTACTGTGCTGTATGTAGTGTGTGCTCCCTCCCTGTACTGTACTGTATGTAGTGTGTGCTCCCTCCCTGTACTGTGCTGTATGTAGTGTGTGCTCCCTCCCTGTACTGTGCTGTATGTAGTGTGTGCTCCCCCTCTCTGTACTGTGCAGTATGTAGTGTGTGCTCCCTACCTATGCTGTGCTGTATGTAGTCTGTGCTCCCTCTCTGTGCTGTATGTAGTGTGCTCCCCCTCCCTGTACTGTATGTAGTGTGTGCTCCCTCCCTGTACTGTGCTGTATGTAGTGTGTGTTCCTTCCGTGGCTGTGCTGTATGTAGTGTGTGCTCCCTCCCTGTACTGTGCTGTATGTAGTGTGCTCCCCCTCCCTGTACTGTGCTGTATGTAGTGTGCTCCCCCTCCCTGTACTGTGCTGTAGGTAGTGTGCGCTCCCTCCCTGTACTGTGCTGTAGGTAGTGTGTGCTCCCTCCCTGTACAGTGCTGTAGGTAGTGTGTGCACCCTCCCTGTACTGTGCTGTAGGTAGTGTGTGCTCCCTCCCTGTGCTGTATGTAGTGTGTGCTCCCTCCCTGTACTGTGCTGTATGTAGTGTGTGCTCCCTCCCTGTACTGTGCTGTATGTAGTGTGTGCTCCCTCCCTGTACTGTGCTGTATGTAGTGTGTGCTCCCTCCCTGTACTGTGCTGTATGTAGTGTATGCTCCCTCCCTGTACTGTGCTGTATGTAGTGTGTGCTCCCTCCCTGTACTGTGCTGTATGTAGTGTGTGCTCCCTCTCTGTACTGTACTGTGCTGTATGTAGCGTGTGCTCTCTCCTTGTACTGTGCTGTATGTAGTGTATGCTCCCTCCCTGTACTGTGCTGTATGTAGTGTGTGCTCCCTCCCTGTACTGTGCTGTATGTAGTGTGCGCTTCCCCTCCCTGTAATGTGCAGTATGTAGTGTGTGCTCCCTCCCTGTACTGTGCTGTATGTAGTGTGTGCTCCTTCCCTGTACTGTGCTGTATGTAGTGTGTGCTCCCTCCCTGTACTGTGCTGTATGTAGTGTGTGCTCCCTCCCTGTACTGTATGTAGTGTGTGCTCCCTCCCTGTACTGTGCAGTATGTAGTGTGTGCTCCCTCCCTGTACTGTGCTGTATGTAGTGTGTGCTCCCTCCCTGTACTGTATGTAGTGTGTGCTCCCTCCCTATGTGATACCCTGAAACTGCAGCCCAAATCAACTGTGGCACTACAGGTGCCAGCATGACTTTAATAAAAGTAAAATGTTTGCTGGAGTTGCATAGCACTGTGCCAGCAGCCTACGGCTTGCAGCACAGAAGGAGTTAACAGCACAGCTCATAGCTATACAGATTAGTCTGCAAAATACAAAGGACATGACTCACTCATTTGCAGACTCAGAGCGGGAAACTGAGAGCGGGAAACACAGAGCGGGAAATCCCAGATAGAATGTGTACCTGGGAATGCAGGGTTATAAAAAGGTTGTCCTGCAGCAGCCTAGGAGGAGGACAGTCAATGAGGAGAGTGAGCAGACAGTGAGGTGGATTTAGAAAGAAGATGTAGCCCCAGTGAGGGCTCTCCACATGTTTAGGTGGGGAGTGATGCCAGCCACAGCAAAGCACTTGATGACAGAGGGAGACATCGCAGTGTGAGAGCAGCAGTATGCAGAATCCAGCGAAAGGGTGATGCCAGGAGAAAAGTGTGCTAATGGTGTGAGTCTCAAGAGGTATCTGGGTGAAGTGGTCGGAAGCCACGCGGTGTGAGTAAGCGCCCCCATGGAAAAGTATCTCGAGAGGTATCTGGGTGCAGTGGGCGGAAAGCCACGCGGCGTGAGTAAGCGCCCCCAAGGAAAAGAATCCTCGCTAAGTAAGAGAGAGAGAGAGACGGTCACCTGATGTGTAGCACTACTGGTCACAGAATGCCCTGGTACGTAATGCTGTTTGCCATGTATATGGCGCTGCGACTAAGCGATGCGCTGGAGGAGGTGCCCTGATGTGTGATCCACTGTAACTTATGCTTTGTGCTGGAGGAGTGTTCACAAGTTATCCCTGCAATCTCCCTGTTTGATGTTTGAATAAACTTTATGCTGTTTATCTGAGATGGGATGGCGCCCAATTCTTTATGCGCTGCACCGACACCAGTAGTCCACACCCACAATGTACTTGTAGTTAAAGACCTGATTCTTCAGGGGACCCTCTGGTAACTGTGCCTGAACCCATGACCAGCCGGGGCAAGGTAAGGGTGATGTACTATACACAGTGACTGTAGATCTTGCATACCTAATACTAGTGGGCTATCACATTTGGCGTCCGCGAACAGGATACGAGCAACCATGGTTACCAACGTGGGGCTCTAAGGGCAATATTTGTGGAGGTGGAACTCATGTAACAGGACATCGGGACTATGCAGTGCACCCGGTCGGAGCAACACCCTTGGGGGCACTGTGTTTGGCCATTTCTGAGTGTCCGAAAGAGCCAAGGATCGCAAGGGGAATGTAGTCCCCTATATCTATTTTCCTAAAGTTGGAGAAACTTGTTTAATGGGAGGGGCCCACGAGAGCCACCTGTCTCTTTTGACCCAGACGTGGGGGGAGACAAGGGCAGGCGAGGGCAGGTTCTCTGTGTTTGGCGCAATTGCCACAAGATGTCTGGAACATTTTACTATCACATGTGACTCTGGACTGTAACTCGTTTGAAAACCGCAACAGAATATGTGATGTGTATGTAATGTGATGTTTGACATGCCATGTTTTCCTGAATATGTGATTGTTGTTTTTTTGTCACATGTACTGTCATTATATGTTATGTTGAAAACTGCTGTTGCGTGAGGACACGCAAGATTTCAGCAGGGGTGCATGTGATACCCTGAAACTGCAGCCCAAATCAACTGTGGCACTACAGGTGCCAGCATGACTTTAATAAAAGTAAAATGTTTGCTGGAGTTGCATAGCACTGTGCCAGCAGCCTACGGCTTGCAGCACAGAAGGAGTTAACAGCACAGCTCATAGCTATACAGATTAGTCTGCAAAATGCAAAGGACATGACTCACTCATTTGCAGACTCAGAGCGGGAAACTGAGAGCGGGAAACACAGAGCGGGAAATCCCAGATAGAATGTGTACCTGGGAATGCAGGGTTATAAAAAGGTTGTCCTGCAGCAGCCTAGGAGGAGGACAGTCAATGAGGAGAGTGAGCAGACAGTGAGGTGGATTTAGAAAGAAAGATGTAGCCCCAGTGAGGGCTCTCCACATGTTTAGGTGGGGAGTGATGCCAGCCACAGCAAAGCACTTGATGACAGAGGGAGACATCGCAGTGTGAGAGCAGCAGTATGCAGAATCCAGCGAAAGGGTGATGCCAGGAGAAAAGTGTGCTAATGGTGTGAGTCTCAAGAGGTATCTAGGTGAAGTGGTCGGAAGCCACGCGGCGTGAGTAAGCGCCCCCATGGAAAAGTATCTCGAGAGGTATCTGGGTGCAGTGGTCGGAAAGCCACGCGGCGTGAGTAAGCGCCCCCAAGGAAAAGAATCCTCGCTAAGTAAGAGAGAGAGAGAGACGGTCACCTGATGTGTAGCACTACTGGTCACAGAATGCCCTGGTACGTAATGCTGTTTGCCATGTATATGGCGCTGCGACTAAGCGATGCGCTGGAGGAGGTGCCCTGATGTGTGATCCACTGTAACTTATGCTTTGTGCTGGAGGAGTGTTCACAAGTTATCCCTGCAATCTCCCTGTTTGATGTTTGAATAAACTTTATGCTGTTTATCTGAGATGGGATGGCGCCCAATTCTTTATGCGCTGCACCGACACCTGTAGTCCACACCCACAATGTACTTGTAGTTAAAGACCTGATTCTTCAGGGGACACTCTGGTAACTGTGCCTGAACCCATGACCAGCCGGGGCAAGGTAAGGGTGATGTACTATACACAGTGACTGCAGATCTTGCATACCTAATACTAGTGGGCTATCACACCTATACTGTATGTAGTGTGTGCTCCCCCTCCCTGTACTGTATGTAGTGTGTGCTCCCCCTCCCTGTACTGTGCTGTATGCAGTGTGTGCTCCCCCTCCCTGTACTGTGCTGTATGCAGTGTGTGCTCCCCCTCCCTGTACTGTGCTGTATGTAGTGTGTGCTCCCTCCCTGTACTGTGCTGTATGTAGTGTGTGCTCCCTCCCTGTACTGTGCTGTATGTAGTGTGTGCTACCCCTCCTTTTACATATAAGGTTAAAAGGGGTTAGTAGAATGAAAAATCAATAAAATCAGAAGTAGATTAAAGGCATGACAGCAGTGTCAGTAGACACAGAAGAAGAGAGTATTGACTGCATAGGAGAGAAAAGAGTTAAACATCTGGGGAGGGGTGGACCTAGCTGTGAGGAAAGTACAGCCTTCTTTAAGGGTAGGGCTTGATATATATAGGGAAGGTGAAGCCATCTTAAGTCTCTTGGTGATCTGGTTTTGGTGAGTGCTGCAGTGCCAGCAAATCTTGTTATTGTGGTACGCTTGCTGTGTCACTAGGATATACTGCCCCCTCTCTTTGGTACTCTCCTCTCCAGTATCCCAGGGGTCCCTTACTATTTTAATTATAACTAAAGTATTTGTGGCTGCTGGTATGGCCGCTCGCCCCCAGCGCGTGCTAAGGGCCCCGGCTCGGTTCCGTGGGTCGGACGGCCGAGCGGGCCCTGAGGCGGCGGTGGGCGGTGTGGGGGACGGGGCTCCGTCCCCTAGGGCCTCATCAGATGCGCCCACAGGCAGCGCTGGCGGGGCCCGGGCGGACTCGCCGCCGGGTGCCGAGTCGGGCACTCCGGCCAGACGAGGGCGGCGTGGGGGACCAGGGGTCCCTGCAGGCCGCTCGAGTGTCGGCGGGCGGCGGCCGTCCCCGCCGGGAGCCGCCGAGCCCGGGTTCATGGCGGGCGCCCGCGGGCGCGCGCGTGCGCGCCGCGGGGGGCGCCAGTGTGCAGCAGGCACAGTCTCTCCTTCCCCGCCGCGGTCGGCTGTTCGGGCCGGGCGGGGGGAGAGGACGTTGCAGGGAGCTGGCGGTCGCCGCGCGGGGACTATTCAGGAGCCTCGCGCGGCGGCCGAACAGGAGGAGCAGTCCGGGAGGCCGTTGGCGGGTGGACGTGGGGCGCGCGCTCGAGGTGCGCGCGCGCCCACGCTCGCTCCGGGCGCCGCTGGCCGCGCACGTGCGCGCGCAGCGGCGCCAGCATTGCAGGATCAACGGGGGCAGAGATCAACCTCTTCTTCTCCCCGGATGCCGGAGTTCGGCAGGGGGAGAGACAGGTTGAGGGGGGTGCAGCGTGTGCCTCAAGGAGGCAGCGCTGGGAGCATGGTCAGCAATATAAATGACGGGGGCACAGCAGGACCGGCAAGGGGTGGCAGCCAGCAGCATGCGGGTGCACCCTCCGCTGGTCAGGTGACGCGCGGGGGAGCACGCGCGGGGGGGCAGCAGGTCCCTGGCACCGTCGCAGGACGCAGCGGGGCCCGCGGCAGGAGGGGTGACAGAGAATGGGTCAGCGGCCGCAGGGCCGCGGCCCGGGCCGATGCGCGCGTCAGCAGGTCCTCCCCAGGATCAGGGGATTCTTCTCCTTCCCTGGATAGGGAAGGGGAAGGATCGGAGAGGGAGAGCCACTGGGCCGGCCGGGGGGCTCTTGCCTTCGGGTTGGAGCATGAAGGGCGGGACCCCCGGGGCGCGTCGGGCGGTCAGGGGGCGCGGGCTCGCGCCCAACCAAGGACCGGTCGTCCTTTGGGCGGCGCTTCCGGGGGTCGTGCCGCATGGGATCCTCCTGGGGCCATAGCGTCGGCGCTGGCCACGGTGGTGCAGGCTCTTGGGCCATTGGCTGCAGTGGCCTCCCCCAGGGCAACGGCGGATTCCGGCCAAGCTGCGGGACGCAGGGGGTCAGGCAATGTCAGGGCATCAGCGGCGCAGCGAGTGGCACGAGCCTGCCGAGAGCTGGGGGCTGCCGCGGCGGAGCTGGAGCTAGGATCAGACCGTGAGCGGCAGGGAGACTCGGCCACTGCGCATTCCACACGGGGTGCCCGGTGTGCGCCGCATGCGCGGGCCGGGCCCTCTTTTGTTTTGTCTTCCACAGAGGAACAAGGTGAAAGGGACTCGGCAGACTTCGCGGTGGACGATGATTGGAATGAAGACGACGAACAATCCGAGTCGGAGAGGTCGACGGCATCCGGTGAGTTGGTGCAGTCTTTATCAAATTCCACCGCGAGCTCGAGTTCGCGTAGCTCTTCGTCCTCCTCCTCATCCTCCTCTTTCGCGTCGCAAGCGTCCGACGCTGATAGTACTGCTAGGGCAAGGAAGGAGGCCGAGAAACTTGCCAAAAGGGCGGCAAAGCAGCAGAAGAGGCGTAAGCGGCGCAGGCGAATTAGTGAAGAGGAGCGTAGGGCTAAGAAGAGGCGAGATCTTCCGGGGGTAGTGCGCTGCGAGTACACCGCAGTGATGCGGGGCCTGCGAGATAGCTGCCGCAAAAAGATACGTAGGGGTGACTTTGTAGACTTATTTGGTTTGACTAAGGCCATGAAGAAGGATTACAAAGCGGCGGCCGCTACGAAGGGCATGGGGGCGGAAGCTTTCAGGTCTTTTGATAACTGGCTGGCCGGATTTTGGGTGTTTGCGGCTTGCTATTTGGAGGACAGGCCGGAAGAGCACATGAATATCATCCGGTACCTTCATCTCGTGCACGACATGCAGCGCACATCCTCGGGTTCGGAATGGCGGTGATATGACCAGGAGTTTCGGGAGAAGCAGGACGGGTTACGGGTCATGGACTTTGGGTTCAAAGACGTGGAGGTCTGGCTCAAAGTGACCCGGGCATCCCAGCGGGAGGATGAGACCCTGAAACAGGGAACGGGGGGGCGCCGCGGGGGGTCGTCAGCGCAGGGAACGGGCGCGGACGGGGGATTCGCCAAGACAGGCGGATTGGCCGTTCGCATGGGCGGGCGGTCTGCCCCTCGGGGGAAATGCTTCGCTTTTAACAGCGGAACATGTTCATTTGGCAAACAGTGCCGTTTTCGCGGGGGAAACCCACTCTTGCCAGCAGTGCGGTGGAACCCACCCAGCCTCCTCTTGTTTCAAAGGGGGACGACAAGGCAATCGGGGGAAACAACCCTACCCTAAGCAGGCCGCGAGCGGGACCGCTCAGCAGGGCACCAACGCCAGTTAAGTTGGAAACTATGGGTAAATGGTTGAGTCTTTATCCTAATAAAAGGGATGCAAAGTTTTTGTTAGACGGTTTTAAGTTCGGTTTCCGCTTGCCTGTTGCAAGCGAAGTGTCCGTGTGTGCGCACAAGAACCTTCAATCCGCCCGAGCCTTGCCGACTGTGTTACGGGAAAAAGTAGATAAGGAGGTCAGGTTGGGCAGGATGGAGGGGCCGTTTAAGTCACCCCCGGTGGATGACTTGGTCATCTCCCCGGTTGGGGTGGTACCAAAGAAGACTCCGGGCGCCTTCCGGCTCATTCAGCATCTTTCTTACCCGCCAGGGGCATCGGTCAACGACGCAATACCACCGGCTCATTGCTCGGTGGTGTATCAGTCATTTGACGAGGCGCTAGGGATGGTCCGCAGCTACGGGAGCGGGGCCCTCATGGCTAAGATTGATGTTGAGTCAGCTTTTAGATTACTGCCATTGCATCCGGACTCATTTCGTTTTATGGGTTTCCGGATTGGGGCGGAGTATTTCATCGACAAATGTCTGCCGATGGGATGTTCCGTTTCATGCTCGTTTTTCGAGCGCTTTAGCACTTTTCTTCATTGGTGCGTGGAGTCTGCGTCAGGCGGCCACGGGGTTGCGCATTACCTCGATGATTTCCTGTGCGCGGGGCCGGCTACTGGCACAAGATGCGGCGACTTGCTGTTTAGCACGCGAGCCCTTTTTTACCACTTCGGTGTTCCGGTAGCCAGGGATAAAACGGAGGGTCCGGCCTCCTGTCTATCATTTTTGGGGATTGAAATTGACACCGTGGCGGGAGAGTGTCGCCTGCCCCAGGACAAAGTGTCAAAGCTCCGCGAAACTATTTGCCGTTTCAACGGCTCGCGTAAAGTCACGCTGCGGCAGGCTCAGTCCTTGCTGGGCATGCTGAACTTTGCTTGTCGGGTGATACCGATGGGCAGGGTTTTCTGCCGGAAGCTCGAAAGGGCAACAGCGGGGTGTGCCAGGCCGCATCATTTCGTTCGATTGTCCTCTGAGTTAAAAAGGGATTTGGCCGTCTGGGCTTCATTCCTGGAGGATTTCAACGGGGTGAGCATATGGCAAGCGCCAGCCGTTGACAGCGAGAGTTTGCAGCTTTTTACCGATGCTGCAGGTTCCTCTGGATTCGGCTGTTTTCTGGAGGGATCGTGGTGTGCGGCATCTTGGCCGGCGAGTTGGCATAGCGAGGGTCTTACAAGGGATCTGGTGCTGCTGGAGCTTTTTCCCATTATGGTAGCGCTGGAAGTTTGGGGCGATCGGTTGGCTAACCGCAGCATAGTGTTCAGGTGCGATAATCTGGGCGTGGTACATGCGATTAATAACCAAAGGGCGAAATCGCTGGTGGTACTACGGGTTCTTGGACAATTGCTTTTGACTTGCTTGCGTAGGAACCTTTGATTCCGGGCGCAGCACGTGCCCGGGTTGGAAAACGAAATCGCAGACGCGTTGTCGCGTGGACAGTGGGAGAGATTTTGGGGTTTGGCACCTGAGGCCGAAGAACAAGGTTTTCACTGTCCCGGTTATGTTTGGCAGGTGATCGGACCGGACTGGAGGGTTTAGCGTTGCGGTCAATCGCGCCGGCCACGCTCAAGGCGTACGGACAAGCTTGGAGTGAATGGGAGGAGTTTGTCCGGGGGCGTCGGCATCAAGGTAAGAGCAGGCATCGGCTGATGCTTTCTTTTATGTGGCAGCTTTACGTCTCCGGTAGGTCACGAGCAGTGGTTTCGCGGTATTTAGCAGGCATTTCGTTTTTCTGCAAGCTGCGAGGCGTCCCTGACGTAACAAAAAGCGATGTTCTGCGGAAAGCAATGAAAGGGTGGGCGCGAGTTGCGCCGTCGCCACCAGATAGGAGGCGGCCCATCGATGCGGCGTGTTTGCCGGCCGTCATCGAGGCAGTAGGGCGAGTCGCGTCGTCCAGGTTTGAGACGCTTTTGTTTAGTTTGGCGTTCTCAATGGCTTTCCACGGAGCCTTTCGGGTTTCTGAGTTGGTAGCGCCTTCCAAGAGAGCAGATTCGCGTATGCTGGTCGAGGACGTGGTAGTGGGTGAGAGGTCCTTGCTGTGCAGGTTACGACGCTCCAAAACGGATCAAGTGGGGAGAGGGCGCTGGGTTACAATGGTTACAGCGCTGGAGGAGAGCGTTTGCCCGGTGAGGCTGGCAATGCAATACGTGGTGGTGCGACCCGTTAAGGAGGGGTCTTGGCTGTTGCATTATGATGGGCTGCCAGTCACGAAATACCAGTTTCGATGGATGCTGAGTCGCTGTTTGGCGGGCCTGGGCCTCCCACCCACTGCTTTCGGTACCCATTCCTTTCGCATAGGCGCAGCGACGTCGGCTGCTGCGGCGGGTTGCTCCAGAACTGAAATACAGGCGGTGGGGCGATGGAAATCAGCAAGTTATAGACGATATATTCGCCCCGTCACATGAGAGGTCGGTTTGCGCTTGGTGCTTTGTTTAGATTGCAATATATCATGTTGTTACAGTTCTGTGAATTTATGGTGTTGTGCGTCTGTTGGTGTTACCCCCTTTTTTCTCCTACTCAGGGATTAGCTACTCGCCGTTGCTGGCATGAGCCGGCAGCGGGGGTCTGGAGTTATTTGCGATTTTTTGCCTGACTTGACGGACTGAATTCTAATCCATAATTCGGCTATTTGGTCTAATCAGAGTCCCTCAGCAGGTCTTTACGTTTCACCTCCAGCTGAGTTATTACATGTGTTTCCCATTTTATACCCCCCCCCCCCCCTCCTGTTTTTATTTCGTTTAATTTTATTTGATCTTCCCCCTTTGTGTCTTTAATTGCACTTCTAAATTGGCGACAAAACATGGTGCAGTCGGCTAGGCCGTGACTGCTGCAATAGCGAGTCCTAAAGTTTTCTTTTTTGGCAGATCCTTCAGTGTAAACAATTAATAAGCCTCTTAGTAATCAATTCTACCCCTCTTTTTCCCTTCAGGATGGTTTGAAGACAATTTGACCATTTGGGTGGTTGGCCACTCTTACATTTACTGGGCGGCCAGGTTTGTGGCCTCGGAAGGGTCTCAGGCATTGTTTGGAAAACAGGGTGTCAGATGGCTTGGCTGGCGCGGAATGATGTGGGGTGAGCTGAGGAGTAGGTTAGTGAGTCAGGCCAGCAAGCATGGAGTCCCTAAGGTTTTGGTTGTCCATCTAGGTGGCAACGACCTGGGGAAGAGGACATCCTTGGATCTGCGGTGGGCCATGATACAGGATCTGGCAAGTGTGACCGCGGCATGGACCGATTGTGTGTTGGTTTTTTCCATGATGGTGCCAAGATTGTGTTGGAGGGGTGTGGCGGATGGTCGCCAGATTGATGAGGCCCGGAAAAAGGTGAACGGAGCGGTGGCAAAGTGGGTGCTGTCCCACGGTGGGAGGGTGGTTCGCCACCCGAGGATACGGTTCAGAGACAGCCACCTTTTCCGGCGCGATGGAGTACATCTATCCGATGAGGGGATGATGTTTTTTCTGGAGGATCTAGGTTTCGCTTTGCAGGAGTTAGGGTAGGTTTATGGTGGCGGTGCGAAAGACTGTGAGGATGAGTCTTTCGCTGTTGGCGGAAAAGAACGGCAGTTTCGTATTGTAGAGAAAACTGTAGTGTTTTACAGTTTGTTGTGGTTTAGGTGCACTCACCTCCATCGACTTATGGCCGCTTGACCACCCGTCCGGGAAGGCAGCGGCAGGGCACCCAGGAGCGGTGGGTAGTCACTGTGGGGGTTGAGTTGTCACCTATTACCGGTTTATGGTAAGTTTTTAGTAAATTTATAGGGTTGAGTTATTTAAGTTTAATTTAGATTAAGTGAGCCGTTCTTTTGGGCCGCCACCATATGCCAGCTGGAGCGGCATATTAAATTAATCTCTTTATTACAGGTTTCCCAATGGTTAGGGACAAATAAATAGCTAGCAATTTTCTGCCAAAATTCAAGTCTCAGTGTCGTTATTTCTGGTTATGGTTATGAATGCTTTACTTTCAAAGAAAGGGGTCCACCAAATATCACTAAGATGTTTAGAAGAGAGTATTGACTGCATAGGAGAGAAAAGAGTTAAACATCTGGGGAGGGGTGGACCTAGCTGTGAGGAAAGTACAGCCTTCTTTAAGGGTAGGGCTTGATATATATAGGGAAGGTGAAGCCATCTTAAGTCTCTTGGTGATCTGGTTTCCCACCCTCCCGCCCTGGTAGTTGGAAATTGTGGCACGTGGTGCTTTGGCTCTAAATTGTTGGCTGTTTTCGTTGGCTATTTATTGGCGGAAAAGAACGGCAGTTTCGTATTGTAGAGAAAACTGTAGTGTTTTACAGTTTGTTGTGGTTTAGGTGCACTCACCTCCATCGACTTATGGCCGCTTGACCACCCGTCCGGGAAGGCAGCGGCAGGGCACCCAGGAGCGGTGGGTAGTCACTGTGGGGGTTGAGTTGTCACCTATTACCGGTTTATGGTAAGTTTTTAGTAAATTTATAGGGTTGAGTTATTTAAGTTTAATTTAGATTAAGTGAGCCGTTCTTTTGGGCCGCCACCATATGCCAGCTGGAGCGGCATATTAAATTAATCTCTTTATTACAGGTTTCCCAATGGTTAGGGACAAATAAATAGCTAGCAATTTTCTGCCAAAATTCAAGTCTCAGTGTCGTTATTTCTGGTTATGGTTATGAATGCTTTACTTTCAAAGAAAGGGGTCCACCAAATATCACTAAGATGTTTAAGTGGGCATATCAGTCCTTGTATATTCAGACGTACAGATGTACATCAGGGAAGGGCATTGTAGCAGCATATGCATATTGCATATAGGCGCAGGTAAACATTGGCATAGCGTAAAGCAAAGAAAGCCCCAACTATGTCTATCTCAGAATCAGGACCTCTGAGGAGGGACCCCGCCCTCTTGACAGACCCCTCCCCCTTAACAGACTTCGCCCCCATTAGGGCTGCTTCCATAAATTTCCCGGGCTGGTGTTCGATCCCAATCCGCCCCTGCTCCATGGGATCTGGCTGTTGTCCTGAATGCCCTGCAAGTCTCCATTTAAACCTCTTGAGACAGGGACCTTAAATGTACTTAGGCGCATTGTCCTGTCGTCCACCCTTTCTAATAATTTATCGTGACCGGACAGTTCTTAGCACTTGCCCGGGTTATTTACCCTAGGTGGTGTCATCTTTTCACCTTAATCAAGAGATTGTGGTTCCGGCCTTTATCTCTTCTGATTTATCCTCCAAAGAGCGGTCTTTGGATGTGGTATGGGCTCTCTGTATATATGTGGAGAGGACTGCCTCTATCAGGACGTCAGATTCCCTTTTTGTTTTGTTTGGTTTTCACAAATGTGGCTGGCCTGCAAATAAGCAAACCTTGGCCAGATGGATTAGAATGATGATTGTTTATGTGCAGGCTGGTCTCCCAGCTCCTGCTGCTATTAATGCCCATTCTACTCGGTCTGTTGGACCTTCTTGGGCGGCCCACCGTGGCTCGTCCGCAGACCAATTGTGCAAGGCAGCTACATGGTTCTCTGTGAACACGTTTATTAGGTTCTATGCCTTTGATACTTCCGCCTCCGAGAATGCTTCCTTTGGACGCCGGGTTCCCATACCTGCTAAGGCGCGTCCCCTCCCTTGAGGAACTGCTTTAGGACATTCCCGATGTTTCGCTGTGGAAACAAATATAACCTGCTGCAGAAAAGGAGAGTTATGGTAGGCTTACCATTGTTAACTCTTTTTCTGCAAGGTACATTGGGTTCCGCAGGGTGCCCACCCTGACGTACCTAACTTCTATGGGTTTGTATGGCATAAGCCGTTGGTCTCTTCTCCTGTCGTGAGAATGTGGTTCCATGTGACTAACATCTACCTTCACTCTTACCTGCTCCTACATTGGACTGGTTAACAAAACTGAGCTCACAGTGCCTGGAAGTGGGGTTATAGAGGAGGCCCCAATGCATCCTGGGACAGCCTAAAGCTTTAGCCTGTTGGTGCCTCTGGGTCAAGATCCACTCTACTTCCCGATGTTTCCCTGTGGAACCCAATGTATCTCGCAGAAAGAGAGTTAACAATGGTAAGTCTACCATAACTCTCCATTTTTTTGTGCAGGGTAAATATTGGCTGCTTTTACATGTAGCCACATACAGTATGTTAGACAGCTTTACGTTTACACTGCAATTTAGAATTCAGTTTGAACACACCCCACCCAAATCTAAATCTCTCTGCACAGCCCAGTTGCTTGCTTTGTTGCTTTACTTGTGTTAGGCGCGGCGGCTCTCGCCAGCGCCCGACCGTTGCTAAGCAACGGGACCGGCGCATCACGTCCGCCGCGCCTCCTCCTGATCCCCGCACAGCGCTTGGCAACGGGAGGACGCTGCGCGCGGAGAGCAGCCGGGTCCTTGGCAACGGGGACGCCGGGGGCGGACAGCGTTCCCCATTGCCATGCAATTCCAATACACCTGACAGCTCTGGGCCGTGCAGCCGGGCAGCTGCACGACATCACTAATTAGATTCTCTACAGCTATTGGGGGAGATTCCTGTTATATTCCCCCTCACTGCCTGACACAGACGCCGGTGATAGCTTCTTGTGAGCTGCTTCCTGAAGCCTTGTCTGATCCTGCAATCCAGAGTTCTGATGTCCAGTGGTCGGTAGTCGGAATCCAGCCAGCTTTCCTTTCCTGTGAACCTGTGTCTTCTACCTCGGGGTTCCTGTTCACCTGCCTGTACTTACACCGGTGATGTGAGTAGCGGCTCTGCCGCACATTACGGCCTTGGCCGTATCTCTCCGTTACTTTTGCTTTGAAGTTTTCTGCGGAGGTCTCTGCTTGGGCTGTCCTCGCCGGTATACGACGGTGTCGTGTAGGCAGCATAATCTTTTGTTGTTATTTATCCTGGCGGCTGAGCCGCACATACTTTTGTTTAAGGTTCTGTGATGCTCCTAACTCTGTGTTTCAGTTTTTAGTTAGAGGTTCCCCTTGTTCTCGCCCCGTCTCAGTTTACGATTGGTCTCCAACTAAGACCGGGGGACATCGGAGTTGGGCAGACTTAATCCGCCCTTCAAACGCGGCTGCCGTGGGCCCAAGCAAACATAGTCTCGCAGGCGTAGACTGACCACGAGGGTGAGACAACGGAGTCAGGGCTCTTTAGGGGCAGCTACTGAACTTTATCCTAACTGCAGCATCACGTTCATGTGTTTAAGGTTATACACTCAGTAACTCTCATCCCTAGCACAGTGAACGTAACAACTTGTTACAAATATGAAGCAGGCCCTTGGTCCAGATCATTGGCGTTTCTATAATGGGTGCAATGTATGAGGTGCACACGGGCCCCTGGGTCCAGGGGGGCCACACAGCACATATTGCACTTATGTTTTATAAACTACCTTCCAAAGTCCAGCAGGGGTACAAAATTGCTGGCAAAATGGCTGCCGTACATGCACAGTAGGAATGTAGTCCCCGGAACATGGCAGGCGCCATGTTTCTGTAGACCTGCACAGTAGACTCTGACACAATGCCAGAGCCTACAGCGCCATGAAGAAGAGAAGAACCATCCAGAGTCTGCACATGGGCCCGCTCCTGTTTAAAAATGCCCTTGGTCTGGATGGATCACTTGACTAATAAAGGGGACTGTCATTAATATTATAATCCATTTCCATATTTTCACCTCCCTGTGATCACATGAAAATAATAATACTACACTTGTCCTACATGACCTCCCACGTCTCAAGTATCCAGGCGTGTCTTAAAAACACATTTGCAATGGCGCATATGCATGTGATCTCTGTGATGGAAATACGCAAAGTGATTTCATGCAAGATACACTATGCCATTTAAGGTAGCGCTCAATCTTCATTAGTTCCCACTGTTTCGTTCCTTATTAGTACAGTCTCTATAAACACGTACATTATGTTGTGTTGGTGTTTGCTGCCACCTGGTGTTTATCACAATTTTTATTTTATAATATTGTAAAAGTAGAGAAACAGAGCATTTGATAACCCTGTCAAAAGAAAGTAAATAAATAAATAAATATTATAGTTATGTAAAGGTGGATACACACAATTGGCGTTTCTATCATGGGTGCAGTGTGTGCGGTGCGCATGGGCACCTGAGTCCAGGAAGGGTCCATACCACACACACTGCACCTATGTTGTAATACTTACCTTTCCTGAGTCTCGCGATTGGCATTTCAGCCGCTGCAAAAAATCACAACAAAAATGGCCGCCATGCATGCGCAGTATGAAATTTGTCTCCAGACCATGGCAGGCGCCATGTTTCCAGAGACCTGCTATGCATACTTGCCTACTTTTGAAAAAGCATTTCAGGGAGATTGTGAAATTAACACCTATAAGCGCGGCCGTGTACTGCTACATCTGAGAGGCCTGTCATGAAAATGACTTACATCCAAATGTAAATGAGCCCCAAAGTTAGTATACTGTATACACATATACTGTAAGTGGTCATGAGAAACCTTATTTAAAATGAATGTAGCCATAGGGATCATTGTGCCCTATAGCCAATGCAGGGAAATGGCGCTGAAGAGCCCATTTGAATGTATATTTCTCTAATTTATCTTTTCCCCAGCATATAACAGCTATATAATGGGGGTAAGGTGCAACCAGGGAGATTTCTGGTCTATTCAGGGAGTCAGGGAGATTGCTGCTATTTCAGGGAGTCTCCTGCAGAATGAGGGAGGGTAGGCAACTCTGTTGCTTTGCACAGTAGACTCTGGCACAATGCCTGAGCCTACGTCGCCATGGAGAGGAGGGGGCACACCCGGAGTCTGCACGCAGGCCCCCTCCTCTATTAAAACGCCCCTGGCAAACACTGATAGATTATATGCAGGTCAATGGTTCTGCAGATATATCTATAGTCGGATCGGGCAGTGTGTTGTGCATACACACTGCCTGATCTGTCGTGACTGACGTCACACACTGGGCAGGCATTTACATACACCCGCTCGATTGAGTGCCCAGTTACAGCCGGCAAGTGTAGGAAGTGTACGCACAGTCAGCTGACCGACCGCCCGTACACACAGAATCATGCACCAATATATCTGTAGATATGTCTGTGGACGACAGTGGTCATATCGTTGGTACACACTGGCCGATGGACCAGCGATATATCGGCCGTTCAATAGAACAACCAGTCTGTACGTGTTAACCTAAAACATGGGTCTTCAACCTCGGCCCTCCAGCTGCTCTGGAACTATACATCCCAGCATGCCCTGCCTCAGTTTTAGCATGCCTTAATAGCAAAACTGTGACAGGGCATGCTGGGATGTTAGTTCCACAGCAGCTGGAGGGCCGAGATTGAAGACCCATGACCCTAAATAAATTGAAAAATATTGAAATGTTTAAAGCTCTGCAGCAAATTCCAAATTCACATGACCAACAGTGGCATCTCGACAATTAGAATGCCGCCAGGAGATGGGGTAATTGGGGTGGTTAGCCGTAGCCGCCATCCCCCTAGAATAAGCCCTAGCCATCACCTAGGTAGGGTTAGTTTACTTCCCCTCCAAAACTGTCGGCATACTCTGATTCGGGATGCCGGGGTCGGTCATGTGACCACCGGCATCCAGAACGCCGGGATCACGTATCACACCCCACTTAAACACCCCTTTCAACAGCCTAAGTGTCTAACACATTTAAAAAGAAATGTGCCTTGGTACCAGGGCCGGCTCCAGGCCTACTAGCACCCTGAGGGAGAAAATTTAAAAGCCCCCCCCCCCCCAACCCCTATGCGCACGCCTCCTGGAAAAGTGGGCATGGCCTCCTGGAAAAGTGGGCGAGGCCTCGTAACTTCACATCATCAAACTATAAAGAAATATATTTTCACACCCCCTCTACGCACACAATTAGCAGCCTAACACACAACAGCCACAGTAGTGTTCCTTACACACAATGGGGGGTCATTCCGAGTTGTTTGCGCGCTAGCAGTTTGTAGCAGTCGTGCAAACGCTATGCCGCTGCCCTCTGGGAGTGTATTTTAGCTTAGCAGAAGTGCGAACGAAAGGATCGCAAAGCGGCTACAAAAAAAAATGTGCAGTTTTAGAGCAGCTCCAGACCTACTCAGCGATTGCGATCACTTCAGACCATTCAGTTCCGGATTTGACTTCACAAACACGCCCTGTATTCACTCAGACACGCCTGCATTTTTCCTGGCACGCCTGCGTTTTTTCGAACACTCCCTGAAAACGGTCAGTTGACACCCAGAAACCCCCTCTGCTTGTCAATCACTCTGCGGCCAGCAGTGCGGCTGAAATGCTTCGCTAGACTTTGTGTGAAACTGCATCGGCCGTTGTGAAAGTACGTCGCGCGTGCGCATTGCCCCGCATAACTATGCGCAGAAGTGCCGCTTTTTTGCCTGACCGCTGCGCTGCGACCAAAAACAGCTAGCGAACAACTCGGAATGACCCCCAATGTCTCCAGTATAGTGTCAGATACACATAATGTCTCCAGTATAGTGCCAGATACACATAATGTGCAGTGCCAGATAGACATGATATGCCCCCCAGCAGTGCCAGCTACACAGGACATGCCCCGCAGCAGTGCCAGCTACACATGACATGCCCCGCAGCAGTGCCAGCTACACATGACATGCCCCCCAGCAGTGTCAGCTACACATGACATGCCCCCCAGCAGTGCCAGCTACACACATTATGCCCCTCAGCAGTGCCAGCTACACATGATAGTGTTTACTTTTTAGGGCACGGTGCTGATCACAGGGAGGGCACATTTTTAAGTTAGTAGGGCAAAATGATGTACATACTGTAAAGCATGGACAGTGCGCGCCGCAAAATTTTAGGGGCGTTGCTTCATGGGGAAGGTGCGTGGCCACATAATAGTGGCAATTCGCATTACACCACACAGTAGTACAGCTAATACACATTGCACCACGTAGAACCTCCTATACACTTTGCGCCAGGCACAGCACGTTAGATACTTTGCGCCAGGCACAGCACGTTAGACACATTAGATAAATGCCCCCACAGTGCAGATATGCCCCCACAGTGCCAGATACATAAATGCCCCCCCAGTGCCAGATACATAAATGCCCCCAGTGCTAGATACATAAATGCCCCCAGTGCGATACATAAATGACCCCACAGTTCCAGATACATAAATGCCCCCGCAGTGCAGATATGCCCCCACAGTACCAGATACATAAATGCCCCCACAGTGCCAGATACATAAATGCCCCCACAGTGCAGATATGCCTCCACAGTGGCAGATACATAAATGCCCCCACAGTGCCAGATACATAAATGCCCCCACAGTGCAGATATGCCCCCACAGTGCCAGATACCTAAATGCCCCAGTGCCAGATACATAAATGACCCCACAGTTCCAGATACATAAATGCCCCCACAGTGCCAGATACATAAATGCCCCCACAGTGCAGATATGCCCCCACAGTGCCAGATACATAAATGACCCACAGTGCAGATACGCCTCCACAGTGCCAGATACATAAATGCTCCCTCAGTGCCAGATACATAAATGCCCCAAGTGCCAGATACATAAATACCCCATCAGTGCCAGATACATAAATGCCCCCACAGTGCAGATATGCCCCCACAGTGCCAGATACATAAATGCCCCCACAGTGCCAGATACATAAATAACCCCACAGTTCCAGATACATAAATGCCCCCACAGTGCCAGATACATACATGCCCCCACAGTGCCAGATACATAAATGCCCCAGTGCCAGATACATAAATGCCCCCAGTTCCAGATACATAAATGCCCCCACAGTGCCAGATACATAAATGCCCCCACAGTGCAGATATGCCCCCACAGTGCCAGATACATAAATGCCCCCACAGTGCCAGATACATAAATTACCCCACAGTTCCAGATACATAAATGCCCCCACAGTGCAGATATGCCCCCACAGTGCCAGATACATAAATGCCTCACAGTGCAGATACGCCTCCACAGTGCCAGATACATAAATGCCCCCACAGTGCAGATATACCCCCACAGTGCCAGATACATAAATGCCCCCACAGTGCCAGATACATAAATGACCCCACATTTCCAGATACATAAATGCCCCCACAGTGCCAGATACATACATGCCCCCACAGTGCCAGATACATAAATGCCCCTAGTGCCAGATACATAAATGCCCCCAGTTCCAGATACATAAATGCCCCCACAGTGCCAGATACATAAATGCCCACACAGTGCAGATATGCCCCCACACTGCCAGTTACATAAATGCCCCCACAGTGCAGATATGCCCCCACAGTGCCAGATACATAAATGCCCCCACAGTGCCAGATACATAAATTACCCCACAGTTCCAGATACATAAATGCCCCCACAGTGCAGATACGCCTCCACAGTGCCAGATACACAAATGCCCCCACAGTGCCAGATACATAAATGCCCCCAGTGCCAGATACATAAATGCCCCATAGTGCCAGATACATAAATGCCCCCTCAGTGCAGATATGCCCCCACAGTGCCAGATACATAAATGCCCCCACAGTGCCAGATACATAAATGAACCCACAGTTCCAGACACATAAATGCCCCCACAGTGCCAGATACATACATGCCCCAGTGCCAGATACATAAATGCCCCCAGTGCCAGATACATAAATGCCCCCCACAGAGCAGATATGCCCCCACAGTGCCAGATACATAAATGCCCCCACAGTGCAGATATGCCCCCACAGTGCCAGATACATAAATGCCCCCCACAGAGCAGATATGCCCCCACAGTGCCAGATACATAAATGCCCCCACAGTGCAGATATGCCCCCACAGTGCCAGATACATAAATGCCCCCACAGTGCAGATATGACCCCACAGTGCCCTGCCCAATACATAAATGCCCCCACACAGTGCCTGATCCAGAAATGCCCCCACAATACCTGCGGTGCTGGGAGGGGGAGTGCTGCTGAGGGCGTGGGCGGACTCTTCTAAAATTGTTGTGTGCGCGCTATGCTCGCTGCGCGGCGCCTGGCGCATAGCACGCACACAACAGTTTAGGGCAGGCCGGGTAGCGCTGCAGGCTGGCTTCAGGCACGAATATGGTGGCGCCAGCGCATGGCACCCATTAAGGGTGGCTCGGCCGCTCTATTCGAACATGCCTGGAGCCGGCCCCGCTTGGTACCCACCCAGACTGGTAACCTGGCAAAGCTATCCCCTATTGCTATTTATCAATGCAATTTTGCGCCTAAATTTTGTTTTAAATGTTAATTAGGGATTTTCTGTATTTATTATTATCCCCTAGCGCAGTATTTCATTTTTTTTCACCTTCTCACAGAAGGTATATTGATTCCTTATTTATCATTCTCAATAAATGTTTTTGTGCTCGCAATGCTGTTTTTAGCTCGCCTGCTGCTGTGGTCTTTAAAATAGCGCCGGCCGCGATATAGCTTGGGACTCCGTCCTGTGGCCTACATCTAGGCTCCCACAATGCTCTGTGGCTCCCGGGTCACCATAGCAATGTTTTGTGTGGCAGGATGTGTAACCCCCTCAGAACACACAAACAAAATGGCAGCCGTGTTTATACTGAGCATGTGCTGGAGTTTGCAGAGGACGGCGCATGTGCACTGAGGCGGCAGTGCTCTTCTTCAGTCATCAGTGCTGCTGTAAAGTAAACAACAGTGCTGACAGGGGAAATACTGATAACGCTCACCATGGTATGAGATCATATTAAATAGATGAGCATAAAAACAAAATAACACGGTGAGTGAAAACAGAAAACAGCATCAGACTGAGGGCTGATTGATAAATGAGGGCACTAGTATGTTCCATAAGGATGGGATCTTGAGGGTATTAGTTAGCTGGTCTGTCTTTTAGACCTATGTTGAAATGGACTTTATGGAGCAATTCTATTAGATCTGAGGTTCCCAAACGCGGTCCTCAAGGCACCCCAAATGTTATGATTCCAGCACTCTGGTCTGAGGAGATCTTTTTGCGAGGACCGGAGCACTGGAACGAAATGCTGGGGAAGGGAGCGGGAATGGAAAATAGCCCCTGGCACCCTAACTCCGTTGTCTCACCCGTGCTGTCGGAAATCCCCTGCGAGACTATGGTTGCTTGAGCCCATGGCAGCCGCGTTTGAAGGGCCGATTATGTCTGCCCAACTCCGATGCCCCCCCAGGTCTTAATGAGAGACAAAGGGAAATCCGAGACAGGGTGATAACAAGGGGCCCTCTGACTAAACAACCAGGCCAGGGGCTACAAGCTAACTTAAAACTAGAATATGTGCGGAAACACCGCCAGGGAAAAGGACAACCAAAATATCCACTTGTCCACTTCTCCTACCCGGCACCGCCGAGTTCCAGAGAGGACTTGTGGAAGCGGAACCCTCCGCAAATGCTCCAAAAACAGAATATATAAAGATAAAGCGGCTGAGCCGCAACACACGGCAGAGCCGCAACTCACGGAACACCACTCGATATACAAAGGTGATCAGTCAGGACAACTGGGGACCAAACGACTTCCTGGGATGAGATGACAACTCCCGAATACAGGACTTCTGAGGACAGGAATGACCGGATACAGCAGGACTGGAACAGACTCTCAGCAAACCAAGGCAGCATGCAGGAAGCTATTACCGGCGTCTGTGAGAAGTACTGGAAAGGTATTTAACAGGGAGTCCTCCAATCAGCTGCTTAGAGCCTGATTGGGAATAAATGCCAGAGAACAAGTGTGTGTGTTTGTTAATTAGGCCCTGCAACGGGGAACGCGGTCCGCCCGTGGCGTCCCCGTTGCTAGGGTCCGTGCAGCTCAGCGCGCCCGGCGTCTAGCGTTGCTAGGGAGCCGGCGGCTGAACGCGCACGGCGTCCCTAGTTGCTAGGCGCCGGGCGGACATGCGGACCCCGGCGCCTAACACCAACGGTCCTGGTTTTAAATGTATCCATGCTTGGCCACAGAGGACTTAATTAGCACCTTAGTCAATTTGATTTAACCATCTGTGCTGAGCCATGGATATACCGAAAACCTGGACTGTTGAGGTGTCTTGAGGACTGCGTTTGGGAACCTCTGTATTAGATTCATTGCTTTAACTACTATATATTTCTATTAGACTGATTATGTAACCCTTTCTATTAGTGATGAGCGAGGTTCGGTTTTACTCGGTTTTACTCGGTTTTACTCGGTTCTCAAAACGGCATCTTATTGGCTATCCAAAACACGTGACATCCGTGAGCCAATAAGATGCCGTTTTGAGAACCGAGTAAAACCGAGTAAAACCGAGTAAAACCGAATCCGCTCATCACTACTTTCTATACGTCTCTCTGTTCTAGAACATGAGTCTTAAAGAGAAGAAAACTGAAAGATGCAGAGACAGGTCTTTCTGAGAAGTGTCCTGTATTTCCCAGTCTTTTATTTACTGTCTGACTGCAAATTATCAGACAGCAGTGGTCATTGTTTATAGCAGTTTCCCGTACTCCACCATTACAGTCCAGGTTTTTGGAAATCTATGCTTAAGTCTAGATGTTAGATCAGTTGACTGAGGTACTAATTAAGTCACCTTTGCTCAAACATGGATAGCCTAAAACCTGGACTGTAATTGCGGAGTTTGGGAAACTCTGGTTTATAGGAAGCAAGGTTTTAGTTGGTGAACTGAGACTATTGGGTCATCTAGGTGGCGCTCTAACTCTGATCCATCTTACGTAGTTTTAGACTAGTTTGTGCATCCAGAAGCCATTCAGCAACAGAGAGACAAAATCCC
The DNA here is from genome assembly GCF_028390025.1 of Pseudophryne corroboree. NCBI lineage: Eukaryota > Metazoa > Chordata > Amphibia > Anura > Myobatrachidae > Pseudophryne > Pseudophryne corroboree. Next base: position 137,321,233 of record NC_086451.1, read on the forward strand.
TATGCACTCCTTATTTATTGGTGTTCTACAAGTGGAGAAAACTCGCAGTTGATGATTGTATTTGAATCAGCTTGTGTATGTGATATGTAATGCTTATATATATATATATATATATATACTGTACACCCCGTGAAGGCTGTCTGCTGGTGACACTCGATGTGAGTAGCCCCTATACCAACATAGGTCACCAGGAAGGTATGGAGGCAATAAGAACAGTGATTTCCTATAATACAT